>NC_079148.1:108441301-108498564 GCF_945859685.1 Eupeodes corollae
AATGCATAGCGTATATTTTTAATGTCTATGCAACTGCATACCAAAAATATTTTTAGAAGAAAATGGAAAAATTTTATATATAAAAAATTAATTTAAAAAAAAATCGCTCTAACGATTTTCAAAAAAAAAAAATTGAAAAATCAACGGTTTTTTGATTTATAAAATGGCATTTAAATTTTTGAAGACAAACTTATTTTTCAGGTAAAATTTTGAATCTTAAAATATTTTTTTTAATTATTTTAATTTAATTATTTATATTTTTAGTAAATTATTTTGACAAAATTTTAATTACAATCCTATCTTTTATCTAAATTAATGCATTTGGTACAATTTATGTATTTTTATAACTATAACTATTGTAAATACCAACTATGGCCGTGAAACGATTATGATATGTTTAATCAACAATCTATTTTAAAGTGTCTATCAAGAAGTATTATCTTGGTACTTTTGTATATTAGATTTTAAAATATAGTTCTTTAAGAATAAGGTTGTTTAACACATATTTTACTTGCTTTCGATTATATAAAAAAATAAATACTTAGTACTAGTTAAAGAAACGTACAACCTTTACAACTACTGCTTACGTGTCACTTCATAACTAAAATCCAAAACGCACAAGAGCCTGACTGTAACCAACACATGAATAGCAATTTCTTGAACTTTAACGAAAAAAATAAACTGAACGGAATAACTCCATGTTTGCGCTGAAAACTTGTAGGAAAGAAGGATACCTACCAATGACATTCTTTCACTATCATCATAAACATGTCTTTATCTATCTATCTGCATAAAGCTGAGCACGCGAAGTGAACTATTCTATGTTCGTTTTAGACACCTACCTAACTACACAATCAATAGGTGATCGCTTTACAATTTAAACATACATATTCTTCCTCTTTCTTATCTTCAGATAATTTACTTTCCATCCTGGTTCTCTTAACATGAAATTAAAATAAGGCTATCCAATTGAACGAAATAGTTGAATATATAGACAATTGTTTTCGTTAAGTATGGTTACAAGTATATTTCATTTGCGGGATGAAATGTCCTAGGATGAGTTGTGTGGATGAATTGCTGGTTTTTTTTACTATTCAAATGGCATTTATATCTTTGAAGACAAACTTATTTTACAGATATATTTTAAAATCTTATATAAGTACTTTTTTAAACAGACTTTTTGCATACAGTAGCAAGTTCGTGCGACCCAGTCGTGCATTTTATTTAATGAGGGATGTGTTACCCTAACAGTGAATTGATAACCGACGTTTATATCAAGAAATCGGCAGTGTTAGTGTTAATCACAATTCGCCACCGAGACCCCACCTTTTAATTTTTTTCTGAAAGGTCATTTGAAAATAATTTTGTATGGGGCATCGGCCTAGTCACTGATAAAGCTTCGGTTCCCATCGATCACCGAAATCAAGCATCAGTGAGTGTGGTTAGTAGAAAGATCGTGGACCGTCTCAAAACTTACCGCGTGTTGTTGTCATGTGTTCTTTCCTCTTTTGTCCTTCTGTCTTGCATTAATGTCTTATGTTGTTATCACCTTACATAGTCTAGTCGCCTTAATTTGTTTGCTGCACTTTAAATTTGGGCTACTCGTAAAAAAAGTATTGGTCACAAACACACCTTAATCTGCAGGAATTGTAGCTACCTTTGTCTTACGCATAATGATAAATAAACGTATCATTATTGTAAAAATTATTAAAAGGAAAAATAGACCATTTTACCACAATCTTCATCAAATTAACCTCAATATTACTAAATACGAATTTCTTTGTGTCCCATTTCTTCATTCAATATTGCGGTTGCTTCAAAAGCCTCTAAACACCTTTTTATTTGTCATATTGTTTAAAATTATTATTTAAATACAAAAAAGGTTTAATATTTCTACGTTTTTTAAATTTAACAGCCTTTCAGAATCCAGTATACAACAATACCTAGCTTAATAAATCTAAAGAAGGTTAAAAACAACACCAAAACAAATTTAATTCAAGTCATTAATTTTAAATCACATAAATATCAAAAAATTCTATCTTGAAATTCACCTTTACAAAATGTGTTACTGAACACCGAAAAAGACTTTTTATGCTCCTTTTTCTTTTTCTTTCCCCTTTTAACCGCACACCAAGAATAAGTGTCTTAGAAAAAGTCTCTAACTTTCAAGCTTCTGTGTGACACAAGGTTATGTTCATATAAACGTTTGTATGTATGTGTTTTGCTTCCTTTGTGGCTCTGTGCTCGTACTTTCTCATTAACAAGAAGTGCGAGTATAAAATTAAAAAGTTCTACTCTTCGACCAAACGGGTGTTAATTAATTAAATCCTCTGCCACACCAAGCGCCAACACCAAGCTCCAAGTTCCAAGTTTCAAGCGCCAAGCGCTTTGAATGAAGATAATTATAGATATGGGTTTGGGGTCTAGAAAGTTTTATTGATTTATTTTATTCTTTTTTTTCCTCTTTATTTTTCCTTAACTTTAATAATATTTAATTCGAAACACAATCAGATGAAAAGAAACCTAATGGCTGAAACCAGAGAAGACTAATAAAAGAAGTAAAAGAAAAAAAACCAAGGAAGAAAGTATACGAACGGGCTTTACCAATGCCAGAACTGTGTGACTATAACTATGACTATGGACCTGATATAGTATATATCTATTCATTATTTGTAAAGAAACGGTTCTATGCTTCTTCGTTGATTATGGTTTTAATAATTTTGCTTCTTTTTTTATCATAATAAGATCGTACTTTGAAATTGCTTGGATAAAACGGACAAACAATGACACACAATTTGAATGTTGTTTCCAGAGCCGGATTATGTGGAAAACAAGAGGTTTAGGAGCCTTCTAAGAGCTGTTTATAAAATCGAGTGTTTATAAGTTTCTTGGAATTAAAGTTGTAAAAGAATTCGATCATGAATGACTTCAATAATGAGATTCCATTGATTTCACTTTAGAATCTAGACTCACTTGTATCAAAAAGAATGCAATAATTTTTTTCTTTCATTCATTTTAGAAGTAATCAATTGAATGCAATCTTTGAGAATTCATGCATTCTTTTGAATTCTCTACATTGTTTATTGTATTATTTGCATTTTTTTTGCATGCTTTTCATTCTTTGCATTATTTTGTATTCTTTGAATTCTTTTATAAATTTTATAATTTTCATTTTGCCATTTCTATCTATAAAGAATTTTTGTTTATGTTTTTGGTAAATACAAGTATTTTCTTATATGAATAAACGTTTAATGCCAGGAACAACCCTTTTTTTATTTGTGATTTGAATGAATTCATGATTTCAATTAAAGTCAAGTTAAAGTATGCTAAGTTTACAAAAGGATTCAAATAATGCAAAAATACGCAAAGGATTTAAAAGAATGCATAAATTCTCAAAAGATTGCATTCAATTGATTGATGTAAAATGAATGAATTCAATAATTGATTTAAAAAGACTGCTCTTTATGCAACCCTGCTTAAAATTTTGTAATATTACCAATGTGATGGTTTCAAATGAAAAGAAATTAATCAAAGGTTTGTAATTGGAGCGGGTAGATTTAGGCTCCCCGTGGGGGCCATTTTGTTTTGGTGGCATTTGTCAAATCTTTTGTTTATTAACAGCACGTTCAAATGATAAAACTTTGTTATCATTGCGCATTGCACCAATTTTACGGTAGGCCTCTGGTGGCCCTTCACAACCGACTCTTCAACGTTTGATCGGCCGAGAAATAGGCGCGGTTCGTGAAAGTGTACAGCAGAAGCCGAGGCAGTCTTTTCCGCCAAGTGCACAAGAACTCGACCTTTTGCAGACTTTATCTTGGCGAATCTTTGGTCAAGACTTGGCATTACACAAGAACAAGATCCAACTGACCCAGGAGGTCAAAATTCATGACAATAGATATCAGTGATTGTTCGCTGACTGGGCTTTCGAATCGTTTCGAAGAGGTCCCCAATTTTGGCCGAAAAATCATCTTTAGTGACGAGGTGCATTTTTGGATGAATAGCTGCGTAAACAAGCAAAATGGCCGTATATGAAATAACACCAACCCACACGGGGTTCACCAGGTTACAGTGCATCTTCAAAAAGTTACTGTTTGGTGTGGATTTTGGGCCGGCCCGCGAGTTATGCATTTGCAAATTGTCTGGACTCTTTAGAGTTCCAAGAAATGATAAAATTGCTGACATTGGCCAATGCATTCGATCGACATAAGCTACTTGTCAAAATTATTAAATAGAAAAAGAGGCTGGGATGCGACCCACACTGATATCTTCCCATCCCGTCTGTCGATTTGTCTTGCTTAAAAGTTTGTCTATATGTATTTTTACCAAATTTGCGCACTATTTTCTGTAGATTTTATTTTTTATGAAGAAAACGGACTTTAGGATTTTTATATAAAAATTACTGAATATTAAAAACAATATTTTCTCTGAAATAAAATAAGTTTGAAGCCAATATTTCTAATTTTTGAAAAGCTATTTGAGCCGAAAGTAAATTTTTAGTAAGTTTTTGTATTATTTTTTTTTTAGAGTTTTATTTTTTGTAAAAATACTGTCAATTCGAATTTTTTAAAAATTTTACCAAATGTTGAAAACAATATTCCTTATGAGATAAAATTAGTTTGAAGCTAATATTTAAAATTTTTGATGAGATATTTGAGTCGAAAATCAATTTGCCAACTTTTATACATTTTTTTCAGGTTTTTATTTTTTGTAAAAAAACTGTCAATTCCATTTTTCTCAAAATTTGTCCTAATGTTAAAAACAATATTTCTTATAAGAAAAAATTAGTTAGAACCTATTATTTCAAAGTTTTTAAAAGATATTTGAGTCGATAATCATTTTTTACGAACTTTTGTTCATTTTTTTTTCGGTTTTTAATTTTTTGTACAAAAACTGTCAAATCGTTTTTTTTTTTCAAAATTTAACTGAATGTTGACAACAAGATTTTTTGAAAGATAAAAGTAAATTAAAGCCAATATCTCAAAGTTTTGAAAAGATATTTGAGTCGAAAATCAATTTTTACCAACTTTTATACATTTTTTTTAGGTTTTTTATTTTTTGTAAAAAAAAACTGTGAATTAGATTTTCTCAAAATTTTATTAGATGTTAAAAACATTATTCTTCGTTGCACAAAATTGTTTTAGAGATGAAATCATATTTCTGACGTAAAATTTTGGAAGTGACAATTTTTTTTTTTCAGTTTTATTGATTTATAAAAAAAACCGTTATACTGATTTTTTTTAAAAAAATATACCTCTTTGGTATCACGTTACAATATATTATATAAAATTTAATTCAAGTCTCTAGCGTCATTGGTTCGTAAGATATTTGGGGTTAACCAAAATTTTCACCTTTTTTTCAAACTGCTATGGTAAAAAAACTACCCACGCAATTTTCTTGAGAGCCCTTTCTGCATCTTTCTGCCTTATTATCTGTATAACAAAATTTATTTGAAGTCGATATCTCTTCTGGTTCTTGAGCTATGGATGACGAAAAAAACGTCGCGAACGTACGGACGTACAAACGTAAGTATTTCGACTCTAGGGACCTTGAAACGTCGAGAAATGTCAAAATTTTCAATTTGACAAATCGGACCCATTACAATAACTTTCTATGGGAAGTTAATAAGTTAGTTGAATCTGGTACATTAATAAAACAAGTTGCTTTACCTTTTTTAAAAAGTGTTTCAATCAATAAAAGAACATAAGTCGCGGCGTAATTTGTCCGTACTTTTTTGAAAACGACGTTAGTGGGTCGGTCACCGTCAACAGTGAGCGCTACACAATTGACATTTTGTATGAACGATTTGAGGGTAAGGTTATCTCTCGACCGATGGCCTTAAGGTTAACCTAACACAGGACATCGCTCAAATTCAGCCAGATCTATGCAGAAGAATCATAGATAATTGGAACAATAGGATCCGTGCCACCGTAAGAATCCGAGGTGGACATTTGAAAGATGCCGTACATTCGCCTTTCAAATAAAAAATTATTTTATTAATACCTCATATTCAGCTTTTTTTATTCCAATTCAACATCTACCCGCCCTTATTGAAAACCCCTTTACCTATCTCATTAAAAAAATCAACATCTTAATTTTTTATGAAAAGACATACCAACAAAATTGGAATCCAAATACCATCCAAATAAATATCACCTCACTATTTTAAATAAAAATAAATGGTAAATTTATGTTTAATTTTAAGGTCTTGAGTTCCGAAGAAAAGTAGTAGATTCTGTGGAAAAAACTTAATCCACTACTGAATTCCTATGTTAACGGACATTATTTATTGTTATTTTTTATAAAGCATTTCTGCGGAATTATGTTTGATAAATCGTACAGCAGCAAATACCAAAGTTAAAAGGATATACCATACAATTATATAGCCTTAAGGGATTCACATTTTAATGTAAGGAAATATATAATTCCAAGATAATTTAGAAGTAAAATTATTTGTATACAAACATTGTCTCGTAGATTTTCCTACGAACAGTTGATTGATAAGTTCTGTTTTCCTTTTTTCTTTGTTTTCTTTTTCTAAGAAGCTATTATAAGCTTTATGGGAAAAAATCAAATGATTTTTTTAAGGGAATTATCTGTTTGATTGCATAAGATTAGAATTAAGTTGACTTATAGCTGTGTAGATAAACAGATATTGTTATTTGTCATTTTTTAAGAAATGATTTTGTTTATTAAAGATTTTGATGGGATTTATTAACGAGGTTAAAGCTGTTTTTTATCCTCACAGTCACTTTGAATTCATTTAGCCATAAACAGCTGCTGCTTTTTTTATTAATTAGTACACTTCAATTCATTTGCTAATAAATTCAAACTACAGTAAGTTATTACAAAATTTTAGATTTTACAACAATCAAAAATTATGATAAGGATAATTATTTTTTTCGAACGTTTTGAAATTATTCCAACTTAAATTACATGATAAAGGGTTGAGCTTTAAGTTTGGCGAATTTTATTTTACAATTTCCGGTATGAACTTAGCCTTTAAGAAGAAAAGTAGGAATGACGAACGAAGTCCGAAATAGCTTAATTCAAAACTTTTAAATTGCTGGTAGAAACCAACAAAATTTGATAAAAGTCATTGTCAAAAATTACTAACTTTTCAGTGGCAGTGTCAAACAGTTTCTAGAAACCTTTTTTTATATTCCGAAAATACAACTTGAAAGGTTGATTCACATAAAGTTAATCGTTTACCGAAGAAATTGCTAATGCATGAATCAGGCACTAAGGACTGGTGGACCAGAAATTACAAAAATACTAGTCATAATTGTGGAGTTGTTATTCAATTTGATTTAGGCAACTTAGTCAAACTATAAAACATCGTTTAATCAATGTAATTCAAAAGAACGAAGTTTTTTTTTTCGAGGAACATTTATTATTTGCAAGACACATTCAACTACAAAAAATTAAATATCATTGCAATTCTTTTAAGTAATTTTTTAAACATGGAAATCTTTTATAAACTGTAAGTTTATCCATTTCGTGATTTCAAAAGTAAACGTAAATAAAACACATATACAATATTTTTGTTATAAAGTTTGAACTTCTTCATTATGTGTAAAACATCACATGATTTAAATGACCACCACGCGAATTGTTGCAATCATCGATTCTTTTGAGGTAATTTTCGACCACTTTTTCACATATATTGGGAGGTATCTCAGCCATAACCTGCCGAATGTCAGTGCTAAATAGTTAAAAGTTTATCAGCATAGACACGGTCTTCTGCGTATCTCCACAAAAAAAAGTCGCAGTGTAAGATCGCATGATCTTAGTGACCAGTTGATATCGCTTGGACGAGAAATTTCTCGAAGTCGTATTATTCAAAAGCAGGTAAGCAAATTCAGTAATCTTAGACCAAAACGCTCCGAATTGGAGTTTACAATCATTCCATTTTCGTTTTTGAAGGAGTAAAGACCAATCGCACCTCCTAACCAAAGAGCGCAGTAAACACAGACTTTCAGTGGAGATAATCACCTCTCTTCAATTAATTGAGTATTCTCAGAACCTCAGATACGACAATTCCGTTTATTAACATACCCACCGAGTAAGCAATGTGCCTCGTGACTAAAAAAAGTAAGTTCGAAAAATCCGGCCTGCCTGTTGTTCAAGCTAACGTTTGACGCACGTATCTACGACGACGTTGTGAATGATCAGCTGGCTTTTGTTTTTGTGTGAGCTAAACTTTACTTGGATGTAGGTGTAGTTCCGAATGCAAAATATGCCATAATATGCCTTAAGACAGCCCTAATTCCCGAGAAAAACGAGGAATCGACACATTCGGGTCTTCCGCTAAATTTTCACTTAAAATTTCAGCGATATTTTCAGTGGTACTAGCGAAAAGGCCTTACAATATCTTTCACCAATATCTTCCAATTGCTTGCGTAGTTGAACGATTATGGGAACCATAATCTCCTGTTAAAGCACGATATGTGGCTGTGGCTGTAGCAAAATCACCATTTTAGTAGTAGGCCTTACTAATTTTTATCCGTTGTGCAATAGATATGCGATCCATCTTCGTAAATTTCAGACTTTAAACTGGAAAAGAAAAATTGGTTTAACAATTTAGTTTGACAGATTTCTAATTTCAGCTCTACACTTTTGAAACCGCAAAATGGATAACAAGTTGTATTATACGTACTTTGCCAAATGAGATTTAAAAATAGTGGAATTTTCGAATAATTTGCTGTCCCAAATAATTAGCTCGATGCAACCTCAAGATTATTAAATTTAAATGAAAAAAAGGCTGGGATGCAACTCACACTGATAACTTCCCATCCCATCTGTCGATATGCTAACGCCTGAGTCATTGCCCCCTCTCTTACTTAAAAATTTGGAGGTTTTTGTGTTTTCTTAAAAAAGTTGTTAGTTGAGTTATTCTTAAAAATTTTTAAATTCCCAATAGATTAGCAATTCTTGACAGTTTGTATTTCTTGTATAAAAAAATAGAAATTGGATGAGGGAAATTGATTTGAAGTCAATATCTCCTATTGTTCACGAGATATCGAGAACCGAACCTCAATTTTAACAAAATTTGCGTACTATTTTTTGTAAACTTTGATTTATTATAAAAAGTACCTGTTGGAGTTTTATAAAAAAATTATTAATTGTGAGATAAAATTATTTTGAAGCCAATATTTTTAATTTTTAAAATGACATTTGAGTCGAAATTAAATTTTTACCAAGTTTTGATATTGTTTTTTTTTTTGAGGTTTTTATTTTTGTGTAAGAAAACTGTTGACTGAAACTTGGCTTAACAATACCTTCTTGGATATGGAACTCTTCGATTCGAATTATCAAGTGTACAAACGTGATAGACACTGCTTAAATGACATCAGCAATGTAGGATGTGGACTTTTGATTGCCGTAAAATATTGCTTGATATGCACTTTGGTTGACGACTTTCATCAATCTAATGTAGAAATGATTTGCATTAAAGTTAACACTGTGACAGGACTGCTATACATTATCGCCACGTACATACATATATACGTCCAAGCTCTCCTAACGTTTATGAAAACTTAATTAATTGCATAGACAAAATAAACGATCAAATTGAGCCACAAGACGAGTTACTAGTCTTAGGTGATTTCAATCTTCTAAACTTGATCTGTACTAAACAGATGCATGAGAACTATCTATCTCCTATAAACATGTCCTCTACCAACGAATTCTTGACAATTGGGGGTCTTTCCTCATGTGGACTAAGCCAATTTAATGGGATTGCCAACAACTTCAACAAAATATTGGAACTTGTATTCTTCTCGGACACACTCAATGCTGATATTGCTGTAATTTTGCCCAATACCCTACCTGTCGAAGAAAGTCCAAAATCACCAAGCATAAGACCTATCTTTTAATTTTAATGTATGTAATGTCCCTAATTGCTCCAAAGAAGATTTTTAAACTTTAAAAAATGCAAACTTAATGAAAACTTTTCAACCTGTTATTTAATATTAACTGGAATTATTTGTTTGAGAACTGTGACATTAATGCTATGTGATCTTCTACTCTATTCTTTTTAACTTTTTTATGAGACCACATCATTGAGAAAACCGCACAATATTTCTTAATCTCCTCCATGGTTTGACTCTTGCCTAAAAAACTTAAATTATAAAAGAAACAATGCCTGGATTGAATATAATAAAACAAAATCAGATAATGACTTCACTTGACAATGAGCTAAGAAATATGTTTTTTGACTATTTGGATATTCTTTATAATGACTTTATTTCAAATACAGAAACCGACATAAAAAAACCACCCAAAAACTGTTGGAGCTCTGTTCGCTTCAACAACAAACTTAGTCATGAATCTGAACAAATTTCAAATATGTTTGGCCTTCTCACAAAATTTCCCTCATTTGAATTCAATTAGTCTTTGGATCTCTGAAGATGAAATCAGTCATAGTCCAGATGGTGTACCTTCTTATATTTAAAAAAAAATGGGCATCCTATTTATCCTACCCTCTTCATATTTTTTTTAATGAATCGCTCAAATCTTCAATTTTTCCTGAAATTTGGAAGAGTTCGTACATAACACCAATACATGTAAAGGGTAGTAAAAATAAAATAAAAAAATATCGTCCCATTGAAAACTGTCCGTCATCCGTAAGTTACTTGAGTCCATTATTTGTAAAGTCATATCGTTTAATTGTTAGTCTATAATTTGTGACAGTCAACATGGCTGTGTTCAAAATAAGTCAACATCTACATTTCAGTTCCTTTTGTATAGATTCGTTTAAAAAACGGAAACAAGTGTACTGTGTTTTCACAAATTTAAGCAAGGCCTTTGATAACATGTACCATAAAACATTAACTTCCAAACTTAAATCCAAAGGCTTTACCGATAAATTTGTTAGTTGGGTTTCGTCGTACTTATGTAATAGATAATACAGAGTAGTTTTTACGAATGAGCGGTATATCGACTCTGGCGTACCACAAGGTAGCCACTTAGGACCTTTACTGTTTATTTTGTACGTTAGCGACTTGCCTTCAATTATAAAACACTCAGCTGTTTTAATTTACGCTGATGACATTAAAATTTTCAAACGTATTGACTCACTTGACGACTGTTTACTCCTACAAGATGATCTAAATAGCTTTCGCAAATGGTGTTTAAAAAATAATCTTTTACTAAACATAGACAAATGTAAATCAATGTGTTTTACAAACAAACAAAATGTTTTGACTTTCTACTCTCTACTTTCTCTGACCTAGGTATTATTCTTGAATCATATACTTTTAAAATAGCAAAGAAGACACTCGGATTAATAAAACGGATTCACATGATTTCTGCGACCAATACCATATAAATCTAAGAATAAAAGTAAAATAAGTCTTAAGTTCTAAAGTTAGTTTGTTTTAAGAATTCAATAAAACAAATGAAGTAAGTTCGATTTTTTCTCAAAATTTTACAAAATGTTGAAAACAATTTTTCTAATAAGACAAAATTAGTTTAAAGCTTTAATCTGACATTTTTGAAAAGATATTTGAGTCAAAAATCAATGTTTATCAACTTTGAGTAATGTTTTTTAAATTTCCATAGGAAGTTATTGTAATGGCTCCTATTTGTCAAATTGAAAATTTTGACATTTCTCGACGATTCAAGGTCTCCAGAGTCGAAATAAAAGATTTTTAGAAAGATGTCTGTGCGTGCGTGTGTACCTACGTTCGCAACGTTTTTTTCGTCGTCCATATCTTAAGAACCAGAAGAGATATCGAAATAAATTTTGTTATACAGATAATAAGGCAGAAAGATGCAGAAAGGGCTCTCAAGAAAATTGTGTGGGTGTTTTTTTTACCATAGCAGTTTGAAAAAAAGGTGAACCATTTTGGTTATTCCTTAATATCTTACGAACCAAAAACGCTAGAGACTTGAATTAAATTTTATATAAATTCAAATTATTTAAAAAAAATCCATTTGACGGTTTTTTATAAATAAAAAAAAAGTGAAAAAAAAAATTTGTCACCTCCAAAATTTTACGACTAAAATATGATTTCATCTCCAAAACAATTTTGTGCAACAAACAATAATGTTTTTGACATCTGATAAAATTTTGAAAAAAAAGGAATTGACAGTTTTTTTTTATAAAAAATAAAAATCTAAAAAAACATTACTCAAAGTTGGTAAAACTTGAATATCGATTCAAATATCTTTTCATAAACTTGAAATTTAGGCTTCAAACTAATTTTATCTTATAAAAAATGTTGTTTTCAACATTCTGAAAAATGTTGAGAAAAATCGAATTGACAGTTTTTTTTACAACAAATAAAAACCAAAAAACAATTAATAAAAGTTGGTAAACATTGATTTTCGACTCAAATATCTTTTCAAAATTTTGAGATATTGGCTTTGATTTACTTTTATCTTTCAAATAATGTTGTTGTCAACATTCAGTAAAAGTTTGAAAAAAATCGAATTGACAGTTTTTTTTTACAAAAAATGAAAACCTAAAAAAAATGTATAAAAGTTGGTAAAAATTGATTTTCGAATCAAATATCTCTTCAATCTCTCAACAATCGGTACAATTTTGAGAAAAATCGAATAAAAACCTAAAAAAAAATATAAAAGTCGGTAAACATTGATTTTCGACTCAAATAACTTTTCAAATCTTTGAGACATTCGCTTTAAACTAATTTCATTTTTTGTTTTAATATTGTGGTCAACATTCCGTAAAATTTTGATCAAAATCGAATCGACAGTTTCTTACAAAAATTTAAAGACCTAAAAAAACTTTACAAACAAAAGTTGGTAAAAATTGATTTTAGATTTAAATATCTTTACAAACATTTGAGAAACTTATTTTATCTTATGAAAATTATTTATCTGAAAATTCGATACAAATTTGAAAAAAATTGAATTTTGAAATGCTACTTAAATTGTTAAAAATTGATTTTCGAATAAATATCTCGTTGACCAAATTTTTTTTTTAACAAAACACGAAAAGCTACAAACCTTTTAAGCAAAGCAAATCGACAGATAGGATGGGAAGCTACTAGTGTAGGTCGCCTTTTTTAAATTGATATGGTAAAAAAAACACCCAAATAATTTTTTGAGAGCCCTTTTTGCATTATTATCTGTAAAGTAAAATTAATTTGAAGTTGATATTTCTACTGGTTCTTGAGCTATGGACGACGAAAAAACGTCGCAAACGTACGGTCGTGCGGAAGAACGTACATACACACGCACGCACAGACATCTCTCTAAAAATCCTTTATTTCGACTTCAGGGACCTTGAAACGTCGTGAAATGTCAAAATTTTTAATTCAACAAATCGGACAAATAATTTTCCACTAGTGGAATATCAATTTCTATTTTTTCAGCACATTTCGATATTATTATCTGTCAGACAAGATTTATTTAAAGTCTATACCTTTACCAGTTCTTGAGATTAGGAGAATGAAAAAAGGTATTCCGAAGGTACGGAAGTACCAATGTACAGACGTACTAAAAGCTTTTATTTTTATAGAGACCTCGAAACGTCCAGAAATTTCAAAATTTTAAATTCGACATAATCGGACAGATTACAATAACGCCAGATGGAAAGTTAATACAAATTATTGAATCGTGAACAAAAATTATCTGCACAGTCAAAGGTACAACATCTTTTAACAATATCGAATTATAGTAGTACCTTTGCGAAAACCCTATCTAAAAAATGTTACCATTAAAGAAATCCCTTTCTTCTCTTCCAATCAAGTTGGATTGCATTGTTTTACACGAGTACTTAACAAAGCCACAAAAAATGAAACATGTCTACTTACACATCCTTATATAAAAATTAAAGTTTTTCTTTATAGCAATAATTCTTTAAAATCTACTTCTACATCATCACTGAAATTTAAGGAATCTGGCTTAGTTTTTTTTATGTATTTAAAATTTACACCATTATTTCTAATGGACTCTTACTGTTCATGTATATAGTAGTAGTTATACATTTATATATATATGAAACATCTTTCAAATAATTAAGAAATTCCTTCCAAGAAACTCACTGTTCCTCTTTTCGCTATGTAAGGCACCTACATAAATCTTGAAATTATCTCCAAACAAACTTATCACAGTTTTGCTGCCAACCCAGCTATACGTATAAAACAAGTTTGCTTTACTTCCTCTTCTTCTTCTATGAGAATTTTCTAGGTATTAATTAGTCTTTCGGTAAACTATTATTTGTAGTTTAAATTAAAGGGAGAGTGTACATTAAAGACAACCATAGAAAGGACAGAAAGGAAATTTATAATTTTATACAATGGTAACCAAGTTGGTAGTGTCCATTTTACACTTGCAACTGTGAAGTAAAACATTTGACAGGTCTAAAGTTTAAATTTAAAAAAACGGACCACAGAAGATAAAAATTATTATTGTTTAAGGCATTCCAAAACTTTCCAGATAATTTTCCAAAAATGTTCTGGAAGTGTAATGGAGCACCGAAGTACACGCAAGTACCATTCTGCATACGTTCATGAACTTGTTATAGCTAAGTTCCCATTAGATCTTAAGTTTTTAAACAACTCAACAATAATCTAAAATGATGGCAACCATGAATTTTAAAAATTGCTGAAAATGTTCATTGATGCTTGCGTTTAAAGAATGCGCAGCGCATAATAAAAATATTTCTAGTTGCAAGCATTTGGGATTTTTTGGTAAGGAGTTCCAACTTTTACATCCCGCGTTCGTTATAAAAACCACGATGCCATCATCACTTCACTGAAAGAGTTTTATGCACCTTCTCTAAGGCACTTAGGATAGTTTTTAAGGGGGAGTATTAGTTTGTATGTCCCGATAAGAGTCGGTACTATTCAGCTTGAGTCAATTTTTTAACAACAAGATATAAATTCAATGAATTAAGTATTCATAAGAAGCATGCTGACAAGCACTTAAGGAAGGATATTTGCAGATTAATAAATTACATTTCTGAAGGGTTTGACTTTACCGAAAATACACATCTGTCAGATAAAATTAAACAACTAAATTTAGTTTTTCTAATAAAATGTAATTTATTATGCATCAAAGATACAGAACGTTAAAGTTCATGATTCCACAGCAAATCAAACCTAAAATGTCATCGAACTTAATAAATATCTTACTCAAGGAGGACTAATAATCTAGTTAAAGATACATCTTTTACTTATTAAGATTCAAACGGCAAATACATTTGACTTTCATAGGAGCCCAAATCCAAATAAAACAGACATTAAATGGTCTCGATATTAGCTTGGAATTATAGCTTTCAAATAGCTTCTTATTTTTTATCCTTATCGAAGCGTTTGAGTCTATAGATGTTTTTTGTTCACAATAAAATCTTACTACATATTATAGACCTCATAGAATTTACTGCATTAAAATGATTCTAATAAATCTCCTTTTTACGCTCACTAAAGTATCTAAAGGTATTTTATAAGGTTCTATAAGTTGAATATAAGTTTGGTCAATTGGATTACTTTGTCAGTTGGGTAAATAATAATCATCTAATGTTTGGCTTAAGTTTCTTCAATAAAATGCACTATCAAAAAGAGGAAACTTATTGACGTATATAAAGTTTATCTATTAACTTCTATCGAGTGAAGTAAAATAGTGTTGGCAATCGAATAGAGCCACACGTGTTTTTCTATACATGTGAACAAAATTATTAAGGTAAACGTTTTCGGTTATATCGTTGTCTTTGATTGTGATTGAAGGAAAAAATATATCGTTTTAGTGAACTGACCTAAAAACATTGAATTCAAGTCAGGCTTGGAGATTTAAACGTATACCTTACGATTTAGTACGCTCGGTAATGCTTAAGAGTCTAGTCAAAATAGACATAATTCCCATATTGATGGAAATCAGTACAGAAACTGAGACCATTGTTAAACATGTGAAAATAAGTGCTTACAAATCTTAAGTGACCCTATAAAAATGTTAAAGTTTTTTGTCAAAGTGTAAATTATAAGGTCATAACTTTTAGATGGTAAATACCACCAAAAAGGTTTTCAGCTAAACAGTGTTTATAAGTTAAAATGGTTTCAAAAAATGTCAAATGACGAAAAAATCAGTTTTTCGCATATTGTGCTTAAACGTTACTTTGTATTGTAGAATCTTTGGGATAGTAAATATTATTTTACTGCTTCAGAAAACATAAAAAACTTTTATTCTTGACCAGGGTCACTTAATGCAAAGAAAATAGTATGTATGGTTTATCTAGGCGTATACGAACTATTTTTTTTAACTTCCCTTAGAAAGGAAGGAGCAAAAAGGGCTCTCAAGAAAATTGCGTGCGTGTTTGTTTTACCATAACAGTTATAAAAAAGGTGGAAATGTTGGTTAACCCGATGGAACCAATGACTCTAGAGACTTGAAATAAATTTTATATTTTACATCGTACCGTGATAAAAAACAAATATATTTTTGGAAAAAATTACAATTAACGGTTTCATATAAATAAAAAAAAAACAAATAATTTCCATCTCGAAAAGTTTAAGAATAAAAAATGATTTCATCTCGAAAGCAAGCAATTTTGTGCAACTAAAAATAACGTTTTTAACATTGGTACAATTTTGAAATAAATCGAATTGTCAGTAATTTTTACAAAAAATAAAAACCTAAACAAAATTTAACAAAAATTGGTAAAAATTGATTTTCGACTCAAATATCTTCTCAAAACTTTGTGATATTGGCTTTTAACTAATTTATCTTTTAAAAATATGTTTGTCAATATTCAGTTAAATTTTGGGAAAAATCGTATTGACAGTTTCTTTTTTTACAAAAAAATAAAAACCTAAACCAAAAAATTAATAATTATTTTCAACCTAAATATCTTTTCAAAACTTTTAGATTTTGGATAAAATCTAATTTTATCTTATGAGAAATATTATTTTTAAAATTCCGTACATTTTTTGAAAAAAAACGATTTGAAAGTTTTTAAACAAAAAATAAAAACCTAAAAAAGCATTTCTAAAAATTCGTTAAAACTGATTTTCAACTCAAATGTCTTTTTTAAAATTAAAAATATTGGTTTGAAACATATTTTATCTCACATTCGTTAATTTGTGATAGAAATCCAACCGTTTGTTTTTCATAAAAAAAATAAATCTACAAAAAAACAGTATGAACATTTGGTAAAAATGATGTTTCGTGTATAATAAAAATATGGTATACTCGGAAAATATTATGTTAAGAGAAACGGTTTGTGTATTTAAATGAACTTATCGAATACACACCATTTTTTGTGGGTAAGCTGCTTTCAGCCCAAGACACAACACCTTCTAGTAGAATTCATCCCGGAAAAGAAAAATACTTGTAAGCATACTTAACGAAAACAATTGTTTGTGTATTCAACTAGTTCGTTCAAAGCTTTTTCTTTTGGAAAGCATTATTTTATTTTCATATAAAAAGAACCAGGATGGAAAATAAATTATCTAAAGATAAGAAAGAGGCAGAACATTTATGTTTTAATTGTAAAGCGATAGGCTATTGATTTTGTAGTTAGGTAGGTGTCTAAGACCGATAAAGAATAGTTCATTTGCGTTCTCAGCATTACGCAGATAGATAGATAAAGACATGTCTATAATGCCTGACGTGTTGTTGGAACTAGGCTCAGGCAAAAAGTCTTGAGTTTCAACAGTGTTAGCGAGCGCATCACGACAATCCGCATCAAGGCTAAATTCGCCAACATAAGCCTAATAAGCGCGCATGCCCCAACAGAGGAGAAAGATGAAGACACCAAAGACATATTCTTCGAGCTCTTGGACAAGACATATGAGCAGTGCCCTGGCTATGACATTAAAATTGTCTTAGAAGATTTTAATGCCAAGCTAGAAAGAGAAGACATCTTTGGTGGCATAATCGGGAGATACAGCCTGCACGACACTACCTCCGACAACGGATTCAGGCTGGTCGCTTTAGCTGCGGGCGAGACGTTCTGGTAGCTAGTACGCAGTTCACGCATCATAATATCCACAAGGGGACATGGAAATCTCCTGATCAATCAACCGTCAACCAGATTGACCACATTGCGATCGACGCACGACACTTCTCCAGTATCCAGGATATCCGAACATTCCGAGAGGCCAACATTGACTCGGATCACTACCTCGTTGTAGCCAAGGTACGGCTACGGATATCCCGATCCAAGCCAAAACAAGGAAGTACTGTGAGAAGATTCGACGTTAGACGGCTAAAATCGCAAGAGACAGCCAAGTCCTTTTCCGATCGAGTCTCTAATAACCTCTTAAGGAGTCCTATGCTACCTGCATTAAGCATTGAAAACCAGTGGCAACATTGCCTTTTAGCCATCAGAGATGCCGCCACTGAAGTGCTAGGTTTCTCACGGCCACCACAGCGAAACCCCTGGTTTGACGGCGAATGCCGGCAAGCGCACGCAGCGAAACAAGAGGCATACAAAACGGCGCTGCACAAAAGGACTAGAGCTGCTCGCGAGCTCTACGAGCAGAAGAGGAGAGAGGAACACCGGCTTCTTAGATGGATAAAAGAGAGCATGAGAAGCGCGCGATCGAGGAGATAGAGGGATGTCACAACTGGAATGAGGTTCGTAAATTTTTCCAAAAGGTAAAAAAAACCTCCCAAGGGTACCAGCCACGAACCGAAGCCTGTAAAGACGATCAGGGGAACATCGTAGTAGAACCGCAGTCCATGCTGAGAATATAGAAGGATCACTTCTCCAAATTATATAACGGCGATGACGAACCGAATTCCACTCAACCTTGGCGACGCAGATCATCAATTCCGCCTACCCGACCTTGACGAAGTGAAGATAGCTATATCTAAACATAAGTCAAACAAAGCTGCTGGAGCTGACGGCATCGCTGCCGAACTATTCAAAGCAGCAGGCGATGACTTGGTACGGAGCATGCACCAACTCATCTGCAAAATATGATCGGAAGAAAGCCTGCCCGATGAGTGGAATCTCAGCATAGTGTGCCCGATACATAAGAAAGGAGACCCTCTAAACTGCGCCAAATACAGAGGCATCAGTCTCCTTAACATAGCGTATAAAATCCTCTCTGCCGTATTATGTGAACGCCTGAAGCCATTCGTCAACAACCTGATTGGTCCTTATCAGTGTGGCTGCAGACCAGGAAAGTCCACTATCGACCAAATATTCACACTACGGCAGATCTTGGAAAAAACCCAGGAGCTTCAAATCGATACCCACCATCTCTTTATCGATTTTAAAGCCGCGTATGACAGCATCTATAGGGAAGAGCTCTACCGAGCAATGTCTGGTTTTGGCATCCCTTTCAAATTTATCCGTTTGTGCAGAATGACGATGGAGAATGCACGCTGCTCTATCAAGGTCGGAAGAGATCTCACCGATGCATTTGATGTCAAAAAAGGTTTTAGACAAGGCTATGCACTGTCATGCGACTTCTTCAACATCGTTCTGGAAAGAATTGTGTAAAACTCAACCGTCAACACTAGAGGCACAATCTTCCAAAGGTCCTTCCAATTACTCGGATACGTAGATGATATTGACATAATTGAAAGATCAATGCGTGATGTCAGTGGAGCGTTTTTGAGCATTTCGACGGAAGCGAAGAAGATGGGCTTAGTGGTCAATGAGGGCAAGACCAAGTATATGCTGTCATCAAAAAAGGACACTGAACGACGACGTCTTGGACAAAACGTCACCATGGACAGCTATAACTTTGAGGTAGTTAAGGACTTTGTCTACCTAGGCACCGCTATTAATGCAGGCAACGACACCAGCGCTGAAATCAAACGAAGAATAACTCTTGCAAATCGCTGCTTCTTTGGACTTAGAAGGCAATTGAGAAGCAAAGTCCTCTCTCGAGCATGTAAAATCACCATCTATAAGACACTCATCATCCCGGTTCACATTATTTATGGCGCTGAGGCCTGGACCCTGCCAAAGAAAGATGAGAGCGTCTAAGGATGCTTCGAGAGAAAAATTCTTCGGGTGATTTTTGGTCCCGTACTCATAGATGGAGAATGGAGGAGAAGATATAACGACGAACTGTACGGGTTGTACAGCGACACTGACCTAGTTAGCAGAATTAAAGTCCAACGGCTTAGATGGCTAGGTCATGTAGAGCGGATGGACATCAACGCTCCAGCCCGGAAGGTCTTCGAATCCAATCCCGAGGAACGGCGCAGTAGAGGAAGACCGCGACTCAGGTGGCGCACCGAGGTGGGAGAGGACCTCAACCAACTTGGCGTGCGAAACTAGAGACAGCTAGCTAGGGACCGAGCTGGCATGAGACGCTTGTTGGTTGAGGCCCAGGTCCGCCCCGGACTGTAGCGCCACCTTAAGTAAGTAACTAAGTATAATGCCTGACGCGAATCTGCTCAAAACTTTAATTTCCAAGTTTGAACTCAATCGACCCAATGGTTTGGGCTGTAGGATTGTGGACAGACAGACAAAACAGACCATTTTGCAATAATGTAGTACCTGCCATTAAGTTCATATATGTCGCAAGTAAAAATTAAACGTGTGAAACTTTTTGACAGCTATTCCGTATCCAGCTCTGAAAAGTGAAGTTACGCTTTTTTTTGTTCAGTTAGAATATTGTGATTTTCCTTTAAGAAAAAATGAACTTTCTTAATAAATAATGATTTTTAAAACCTCCACATGCGAAAACTTAGATCCGGTCTTGTATGTAGAGCTGTTAGTATTATAATGATCATCCAAGCAGATTTTTAAGTTCAGAGCAAAAACTACCCTTTCCACAAAATTTGAATGAATATTGTTGATATTGACAGGGACATGACATCTGTTACACATCACTTACCTGAAAAGAAAGAGAAAAAATCTTATAAGAAAAATCTGAATTCTTTGAAGAAATATAGATTGTTAAAGTTATAATTATTATTAATATTATTTATAAGTATTGTTTTGAATACGATTTAAAACAAAATTTTTTTAACACAGTTGTTTAAAAGCAGTATTCAATTGACCCAGAGTAAGCTCTCCAGAAGTCTAATAAGGCCGCTGAAGCGGATGACTTGAATACCGAGCTCTTTAAAGCAGCTGAAGATAAGTTGGTTAGGAGCATGCACCAACTTATCTGTGAGATATGGTCGGAAGAAAGCATGCCCGATGAATAGAACCTTAGTATTGTTTGCCCGATCCTGAAAAAAGAAGACCCTCTAAACTGCGCCAACTATACACGAATCAGTCTACTTAACATCGCCTATAAAATGTTCTCTGCAGTAATATGTGAACGTCTAAAGCCCATCGTCAACAACCTGATAGGTCCTTATCAGTGTGGTCTTAGACCAGGAAAGTCCACAGTTGATCAAATATTCACATTACGGCAGATCCTGGAAAAAACCCAAGAACACTAAATCGACACCCACCATCTTTTCATCGATTTCAAGGCCGCATATGACAGCATCTACAGGGACGAGCTGTATAGAGCCATGTCTAGTTTTGGCATCCCTGCCAAACTCGTCCGTTTGTGCAGGATGACTATGGAGAATTCACGCTGCTCCATATAACGGTTGGAAACAACTTAACAGAACCTTTTGATGTCAAAAAAGGTTTTAGACAGAGTGATGCGCTGTCATGTGCTTGAAAGAATAGTGCAGAGCTCACGCGTCAACACTAGAGGCACTATCTTTCAAAAGTCTGTCCAATTACTGTCATATGCTGTTGACATTGACATAATCGGAAGAACTCAGCGTGATTTCGATGGGGCTTGTGAGAGTATTGAGGCAGAGGCGACAAAAATGGATTTAACGGTCAATGAGGGCAAAACAAAGTGCATGCTGTCGTCTAGAAAGGACATACAACACCGACGTCTTGGTCAAAACGTCACAATCGACAGACGTAATTTTGAGGTAGTCAAGGACTTCGTCTACCTAAGCTCCGCTGTAAACGCAGAAAGCAACACCAGCCCTGAGATCAAACGGTGAATAACTCTTGCTAACCGCTGTTCCTTTGGACTAAGAAAGCAATTGAGTGGTAAAATCCTCTCTCGAGGGACCACAGACCCTTATCATCCCCGTCCTGCTATACGGTGCAGAAGCATGGACTATGACAAAAGCTGATGAGAGCACCTTGAGTCGTTTCGAGAGAAAAGTTCTTCGTGTCGTCTACGGTCCCGTATGCATCGAAGTGGAGTGGAGGAGAAGATGGAACGACGAGCTGTACGGGCTGTACAGCGACGTAGACTTAGCCAGAAGGGTAAAAGTGCAACGACTAAGATGGCTGGGTCACGTAGATCGCATGGAAACCAATGCTCCGGCCCTGAAAGTCTTCGAATCCGCACCCACAGGACAGCGCAGTATAGGAAGACCGCGGATCAGGTGGCGCGGACAAGTGAAAGGTGACCCAACTTGGAGCGCGAAACTGGAGACATCTAGCTAGGGACCGAGCTAGACGGAATAGTTTGTTGGGTGAGGCCCTAGTTCGCACAGGACTGTAGCTCCACCTTAAGTCAGTAAGTAAGTAAGCTTTCCAAATCTGACTGAAAAACATTTTTTAAGAGCTAACTTGGATTTAAGGACTCTATAAAATTTGTTTCACACTGAAAAACTAAAGATGTTTTCATGGTTTTAATTAAATTTTGAAATTTTCTACAAGTTTCTTCAACAGATGTTAAATTGTCAAATAAAAAAATTAGTTTTCAAACGTTGGGCAGCAAATAATGCTGTTAAAGCATAAAAAAGAACTAGCATTAAATTAAAGGATTTAAGCGCTTAGAAGCAAATCTCAATTTTTCATATCGAAAAGGGCTTTTGTAACCAGTCACTACGACCAGGAACTATAATGTGCCGTTATAATAATAATACTAATAATATTAATGTGTCCTCATTCATGAGAACGACGAGGAATCGACACATTAAGGTCTTCGGCAACACTTTCACTTACAGCAGTGATATGTTTAGTGGTGCAAGCGAAATGATGATGCACAGGCCTTACAACATCTGTAACCAATTCAGTCTCTTTAAATTTCTCCTCTCAAAGCACAATTTGTGGCTGTGGCAGAGTTAACATTTCTGTAGTGTGTTTTAACAATTTGTTTGCGTTGTACGATAGTTGAGCGATCCATTTTCGTAAATGTCAGACTTTCGACTGCAAACAAAAAATTGGGTCAAAAATTTGGTTTGACACATGTCGACTTTTGAATCCCTATACTTTTGAAGCCGCATAATGGATAACCCATCACTTATTTTAAAAGTCTGCATATATAAGTTCTAAGGGAAAAATTCATTCGACATTTTTAACTTCAGATAGGAAGTTATTGTAATGGGTCCTATTTGTCGATTTGAAAATTTTAACATTTCTGGACGTTTCAAGGTCCCAAGAGTTGAAATAAAAGATTTTTAGATAGATGTCTGTATCTCATGACGCTACAGACTTTAATTAAATTGTATATTATACACGTTTTTAACATCTGGTAACATTTTGAGAAAAATCGAATTGACATTTTTTTTATAAAATATAAAAACCTAACAAAAAAACAATAATAAAACTTGGTAAAAATTTACTTTCGACTCAAATAGCTTTTCAAAATATTAAAAATATTGTCTTCAAACTTTTTTTATTTCACAGAAAATATTGTTTTCGATATTCAGTATATTTTTTTATAAAAATCCAACAGTCCGTTTTTTGAAAAAATAAGTATTTAAAAAATAGTACAAAAATTTGGTAAGAACTGATTTGTAAAAAGTAAGAAATGCTACTAAAATTGGTAAACATTAGTTTTCGACTAAAACTCTATTCAACAGAACTAGATTTTGAAACTAAAACTATTTCTTTATGTCAAAAATATTGTTGGTAATTTTAAAATTTTTAAGAATAATTCAACAGACTTTTTTAACCCAACACGAAAATCTATAAACTTTTAATAAAAACAAATCGACAGACGGGACGGGAAGTTATCAGTGTGGGTGGCATCCCAGCCTCTTTTTAAAAGTGACTCTAAACAAATGACTCGTAGTGTCTGTTGAAAGAACCAAATGCATCTGACATTTTTGATTCATTTTATTTTTAAACTCAAAAGACATACAATTAAATACTGTAACATAGAATATTATGAATGTATCTACGACTTCAATCCCCAAAAGCTATAGTATTTGACTATTTTTTGAAATAACTCACTTAAAATTCATATTCACATGGTACAGAAAGAATTTATCATAAATTTTAAATATGACTTCACTTGTCAGATTAAACTCACGGCCAAACCAGATAACTCATACGAGCTTTTTCTATACACCTATAAATATATCCTACAGTTGAAAAAGTCGGCGCTAGGCGGTGAGGCGTTTTTTTGAACAATTTGGCACAAAAACATCACTCTCATGCCTCCAGTTTATGAGTATAGCAAGGACAAAGCGCTATCTTTTTCGTGTGCCCGCACATAGCGCGTTTTAAGGCCAGAATCAGAACTCAGAACCACCACCCGAATAGCGAAACGGGATATCGAAAACATTCATTTAACACCTCGGTATATCACAGGATATCCGACAATATTTATGACGATGAACAGCGAGTGTGTAAAATCCATGAAACCCTGCAAAAATCACAAATAGCTAGGCACAGAAAAAAAAACACGAATAAAAAATAATAAAAAAAAAACTTTTGCAAACAAAGATATTTTTAGTGACACAATTTTGGGAAGGAGGGGAATGTTTCATGAAAAAAAGGCGAAGTCCGTGTCCTTGTACCTTTTTTTTGTAAGGAACTTTTGGTTTGGATATCAAATCATATTTTTTGTCACAAAATTTATTACTTTTAATTTGTTCAGTTTGTATGACTACCTACAGCAACGTATGTAGAGGTTTGAGTGAACTGAGGGACTGACAAAATTGGAAACATTGGATTTTTTTTTCAGGACACTTGAATAAGTTATCTTCGGTGTCTTATTTCTGTCTGTCTGTCAGGTCCAATCAGTCGAAATGTATAACGAACATTGATAAGTGCCTCGTGGCGACAGTTGCGTTGACATTATATTATTAATTAGTGCGGGATTACTTTCGTAACTGTCTGCACGTGAATAATTATTATTATTATTCTCCCTCCAGGATGTGACTGATTGTCCTGGATTTTTAATTTGACGCCACCACCGCCGGCCGCCGCCGGCCGATATCGAATCCAATTCAGCTTTTTTTAGAGATTGAGTGGAGGTGAAAATTAAAGTGGACGTCACAATTTATCCAGGAATAGAAATTTAGAGACTACTTGTGCCCATGTAGTTGCTAATAGCTTAAATGCAAAGTGCATTTTTTTTTGTATATCATTGTATCTGGAGTCAATCCCTATTTTTTAAACGAGGAGAAGTGAAATCGATTTAAAATAAAAAGTTGAATTTTTTAAACTTCATATTTTTAAAGTGTTCATTTATAGAAGATTTTAGGAACAAACAGCTTAAATTTCAATCTATTGCACACTTTTCTAAAATGAATTCTTAAAAAGAGGGTGGGATGCAACCCACACTAATAACTTCCCATCCCGTCTGTCGATTTGTCTTGCTTAAAAGTTTGTAGGTTACGTGTTGGATTATTCTTAAGAATTTTAAAATTACCAACAATATTGTTCATTTAAAGAAATAGTTTAGTTTGAAAATTGGGTGGCGCGACAGTCCGTTGAGAACCAAGGCCTAGTGACTTACAACTCTCAACAATTCCTGTGTGCGAGTAATGTTGTCAGGAATGGAGGGGACCTACAGTTTATATGCCGACTCCGAACGGCTAATTTTGAGAAAGCACTTTTTCATGACAATAGTTACTCTTCTAGAATTTGTCAATTCCTCGCAAAAGGCAGTACCCGTGAAAAGACTTTAGATGGCAGAGGCAGGGATCGAACCCAAGACCTCTAGCATGACAGTCCAACGCACTAACCATCATGCCACAGTTTGAAAATCTAGTTTTGTTAAATAGATTTTTAGTCGAAAACAAATTTTTACCAACTTTAGTAGCTTTTCTTAAATTTTTATAACTTGGATAAATTCAATTAATTTGAGAAATCAAGAATATTTTCTGTGAAATAAAAAAAAAGTTTAAAGACAATATTTTTAATAGTTGAAAACCTATTTAAATCGAATGTACATTTTTACCAAGCTTTAGTATTGTTCATTTTTAGGTTTTTATTTTTTGTAAGGAAACTGTGGATTCGATTTTCTTTAAATTTTACCGAATGTTGAAAACATTATTTCTGATTGGATAAAATAAGTTGGAAGCCTTAATCTCAAAATTTTGAAAAGATATTTAAGTCAAAATTCAATTTTTACCAACTTTGAGAAATTTGTTTTTTAGGTTTTTATTTGTAATAAAAAAATGTTATTTCGATGTTTCCTAAAATTTTACCAGATGTTAAAAAATTATTTGTGTTGCACAAAATTGTTTTGGAGATAAAATCATTTGATATTTGTTAAATTTCGAGGTGACAAATTTTTTTTCAGTTGTTTTAATTATAAAAAAACCGCCAATTGGATTTTTCCCAAAAATATATTTATTAACTGTCGACTTTTTTTAAACTGCTATGCTAAAAAATTAAACCACGCAATTTTCGTGAGAGCCCTTTCTGCATCTTTCTTCATTATTATCTGTAAACAAAATTTATTAGAAGTCCATATACTGGTTCTTGAGTTATAGACGACGAAAAAACGTCGCGACGTACGGATGTACAAATGTACTAACTAACGTACTCACGCACACACAAACATCTTTCTAAAAATCTTTTAATTCGACTCAAAGAACCTTGAAACGTCGAGGAATGTCAAAATTTTCAATTCGACAAATCAAAACCATAACAATAACTTCCTATATGAAATTATCAAACATTTCTTACTATGGAAGCGTGGGGTCTATCTCCCCCTATTTGGGTGTTAGGGGCAATTAAAAAAAATTTTAAAATTTAAGTTAAATAGAAAAACAAAATAATGGTAATACTTACGACTAAATTTTATACATTTTTTTAAAGCCAACATTTTTGTCTACTAGTTTGTTTTTAAATTAAGAAAAAACCATGCATAGTTTTTGAAAAAATTGTTGTAAATTCAAAATTTGGGCAAAATCGAGTTAAAAAAAGATTAAATTCATTGCTCTTATAACTTTTGTTTTTGACCAAAAACGGAAAACTAGATGATTTTATGTCTTCTAGTTCTTGTAATAATCGAATATGGATCAAGATATTGTTGTGGTAAAATTTGCCACTAAAAGTTTCACTAGCCTATCTCATATCCTTTTTCCTTTTTTTAACCATCCGTTCGTCGTTGCGGCTCCAAAATATTTTAAGAGTTCAGTAGGATCCTGCTTTCCATCAGTCAGTGAACTGCTCTTATTGTATTCTGGAAAAGCAAACAAAATATGTTCAGTGGTAATGCGGTTGTGTGACAGAGGGTCCACATTTTCATTCACTTTAGAAAATTGTGAAGGGAGGTCACAAAATACAGATTTGTGTGACGGATGAGTCACGAAGACGGCCTATTGAGTGTGTGACAGGTGGTCCACACTAACCTAAAGTGTGGGAATAGTAAGTAAGTTCACCTTGCGATGTGTTTTTCCCTTCCCCCAAAATTGTTTGCACGGAAGTCTAAGGGTTCTAAATCACAAACTATCGGATTCTGCCTCTCAATCTTGGTTGAAAAATGCCAAGATTCCTAATTACCAGAACGCTTTCTTCAAGTTATTAAACTGAGTCGGTTTGGGCTGGGGTATTTTATTCGCGAACTCTCAAAAAATATTCGTTTGCTTGTTAGACCAATTGGATTCGACGGATAAGAACTGAACTCGTCCATTAAGCCAAGGTTGGTGTTCAATTCACAATGTGAAAGAGACCAAAAAGGTTTGACTCGTTTTTGAAATCGGCATGCACCCCAGCGTAAAAGCCGGCTGTCGCAGTTAGACCGAAAGAGAAAACCAGATCATAACAAAACGTCAGAGTAGGATGGCATACTTCTCGTGGCCTCTTGGATGAGGGAAGTTCGCCATGAATATGGCACTTTTTAGAGAAGCTATGAAGAGTGAGGTCGAAAAAAAGTAGTGAAAAATTTTTGGAGAAAGAAAAAAAAAAGAAGAAAATTCGTGTTAGTGCGTTGGGTTAAAATTGATAAAGAAAAACATAAAAATTTAAGGAAGCGTAATTGAGAAGAGAGGAAGATAAGTATTTTTTGTTAAGTGAGTTTTGTGCTTTTTACCTTTGCTTGTAATTGGTGATTGGCTATAAAGAGCCAAAATTTAACCCGATAGACTTTCGGTCAATTCCTTTGTCTCCCGAGATTGTGGGACCTGCGACCTTTGTTCCTTTGTTCTTCGGGAACTTTCCCAAGGTGACCTTTCTTTGTGTCCTTTGTGCACAACCAATTGTTCTCTCTCCTTGTTTTGTTCTTGGTATCAATTTAAATTGTACAAATAGTTTTTGGAAAAAATTATGGGTTTTATCCCTATATTTATAAAGGTTTCCCAGATACAAAATAAAATATCTTAACCTTTCTTGGCGAAAAAATTAATCTTGAATTTTATTTTAATTGGGAAGTAAATTTCCGCTTTTTAACTTCTAATAGGAAGTTATTGTAATGAGTTCGATTTGTCAAATTGAAAATAAAAGTCGAAATAAAAGATTTTTAGAAAGACGTCTGTGAGTGCGTGTGTACGTACGTTTGTACGTCCGTACGTTCGCGACATTTTTTTTGCTGTCCATAGCTCAAGAACCAGAAGAGATATCGATGTCAAATAAATTTTGTTGTACAAATAATGAGTCAGAAATATGCAGAAAGGGCTTTCAAGAAAATTGCTGGAGTGGTTTTTTTACCATAGCAGTTTGAAAAAAGGTGAAAATTTTGGTTAACAATAAATATCTTATGAACCAAAACCACTAGAGACTTGAACTAAATTTTATATAATAAACTTTAACGCGATACCAAACAAATATATTTTGTGGAAAAATTCCATTTAACGGTTTTTTTTATAAATCAAAAAAGCTGAAAAAAAAATTTGTCACCTCCAAAATTTTAAGACCTAAATATGATTTCATCTCCAAAACAATTTTGTGCAACGAAGAATAATGTTTTTGACATCTGATAAAATTTTGAGAAAAATCGAATTGTCAGTTTTTTTTTTATAAAAATAAACATAAAAAAAAAAACCAATCAAAGTTGGTAAAAATTGAATATCGATTCAAATATCTTTTAAAAAAAACTTGAAATTTGGGCTTCAATCTAATTTTATCTTATAAGAAATAGTGTTTTCAACATTCTGAAAAATGTTGAGAAAAATCGAATGGACAGTTTTCTTACAAAAAATAAAAAACCTAAAAAAATGTATAAAAGTTGGTAAAAATTGATTTTCGACTCAAATATATTTTCAAAAATTTGAGATATTGACTTTAATTTACTTTTATCTTTCAAAAAATATTGTTGTCAACATTCAGTAAAATTTGGCAAAAAATCCAATTGACAGTTTTTGTACAAAAAATTAAAAACTGAAAAAAAATTAACAAAAGTTGGTAAAAAAATGATTTTGGACTCAAATATCTTTTCTAAAATTTGAAATATTGGCTTTAACTTAAATATTGTTTTTAACATTCGGTAAAATTTTAAGAAAAATCGAATTAACAGTTTTTTTTAATATAAATAAAAAATATCTCTCAAATTAATTGAATTTATCCAAGTTATAAAAATTTAAGAAAAGCTACTAAAATTGGTAAATAGTAAAATAATTTTAATAAATTGGTAAATTGTAATTACCCCCCTAATAGTAAAAAATTCTTGTTTTTAATTGTTCTTGAAAATTCGTTATAATATTTTGTCGCCTGAGTAATCGTACTCTTGCCCAACCTTGTAAATCTTTTTGGACTTCTCGGTCTTAACGGTATGGTTGGTCTTATTGGTCTTGTCAGGTTATTTGACACTATAAATTTCCATTTATGGCGATTTCAATACACTGAATATTGTTTTAAAATCGAAAAATCGGAAAATTCAAAAATTCTCTATTTAGAATGTGTTGCTTGGAGAAAAGTATTTCTTAAAGTTTGTCAAAATCTAATAGATGTCGAAAAATGTTTTTTTTTTAGTTTTTCACTTCCAAGCTTCAATCAACATATTGAATTCTCACAGCGATCTCTATGATGTGATAATTGAAATCTCGAAAACGAAATATGTATTATATAGCAGAGAAAAATGAATATGTTTATGTATTTTTATTTAAACCAACCGATATCTAGGATCTAAGTCAGAAAATCATGTTTCGAAAGTAATCACTTTTACTTTTAGGTCTGACATAATATGAAATATGCAGCCATTACCGTCAAATTATCCTAAGCGACACAAAGGAGACATTAAAAGAAATCACAACAAAATTACTTCCAGATTTATTAAATTGGATTTAATAGTTCTGAATAGTTTTTAAGTATTTTTAAAAATGTAAAATCAATCCCACCAAAATAAGTTCTGTATTAAATATCAAGTTAAATTCATCATGACGAAATCATGAAAAAATTAAAACAGAAAGTCAAACATACAGAAAGAAGAATCCAATTAATAAAATCAATTTTATGCGGAATCTTAAATTCTAATTTTTAAACGATTTTTTTAACACCAAGCCATAATACTTCAAGCTCTTTCAAGCTTACAAGCAAAATAAAAAATTTAAGATTCAACAGAAACGAAGAAAGATCAAAAGAACAAACCACAAGGCAGGCGATACAAAAATCACTTGAAATAAATTTAATTATATTTTAATTTCTTTAGAAATTCATCCATAAATTCCGCAACAATACAATTTTTCTTTTTTTTATACAAAATTTCTAGTCATCGAATTAAATTCCACTTTACCTTAATTGATTTTCAATAGATTTTCATTTTTTATATATGTATGTATCCTAAAGAGATGCTCAATCAAACACAGTTGGGTATACACAGGATATTATTATTATAGAAAGGCACTCAATGCAGTACACATAAAATCCTTCTATTTTTGCTCAACAGGGATGCTAAATTGTCCAAAACATTAATACACCAACCTAATCCATGCGAGTGAGTAAGTCCTAGTATACTAAAACACCACCTCCCACCCATTCCCCTCTCCAATTTGGATCTGCTCTGGACTAACTATTCTATAAAATGTAGTATACCTATACATTTAGGAGTTTGTACATAAAATATTCAATATAAAACCAAAGCTCTAAACACTTGGAGAAAATATAAAACCATAAATCAATTTATAACTGAATTCATACCCCATCATCACATCACTAACTCTCGCACAGAGAGTTACACAACACGCAGGGAAATCGTTTTCAATAAATGAAATTCGAAAACCATGGAAATCAATTTATCAAAAGTGAAGTTCTTTCGGAGCGACTCACGAGGGCGAAAAGGGATTTCCGGGTGCTAGCCGGTGCGGTTTTAGGATACGGACTTGAACGTATATGAAGGGGGATATATATCCTGTGCCCCTACAGATGTGAATGAATGGATGTACCCAGGACACGACCAATCCTTAAAATTTGATTTATCCTTACAATAAGTGGTGTTTCTGGACGCCTACTCTCAATCTTTGTGTGATGGCACAGTGTCGTCATTGACTTGGTCTGGGTATTATAATCATTATTGCCGATATCTCTGTCGATTTGTCTTTGATGGAAAAAGAAAAAAAGAAAGGAATCAAAAAGGACCGAAAAAAACGAAGACGTTTGTGAATTCTTTGTCTTAATAATATCAATTTACAATCAGCTCCAGCTCCCTAACTGTCTATCTTGTCATTTTTGATTTTGTTGTCTTTGGACAATAAATAACAATTTAAGATAAAAAATAGCTTTCACTGGATATTGAAAAGTGTATCAAATTTGACATTGATGAAGTTATAAATTCTGATACTTTAAAAAATAATAATAAGGGTTCTTTTTTAGGAAATAGACATGTGAATTAAAATACTCGTAGTCATGTTTTATTGGACATTATTTCTTGTTTCTTATTTTCTGCTTAAATAGTCTTATCAGAGGCTTGAGGTTACATAAATAGAATTAATAACAAGGATGTAAATTGCTCGTTGATGTAATTTTATGTGTATATTTGACTATCAAACTCGGCCACTCGTTGCTTCCTGTGGCTGAATGATTTATGAAGGATTAAAAAAAACAAAATTCAACACAAATTAACATAGCACTTAAAATGAAATTCAAAATGATACAGACAAAGTAAGGTTAGATAGTTCATTGAGCAACAAAGGAGAACAAAATATGATATGAATTAAAAATATCCTTTGAAATATCCATATAGGGCGGTTCTAGTTTTCTGTAGGAAAACTGATTGTAATTTTATAGAACAACTAATCGACAAGAGCAGTAATTTTATTGTTAATTGATAAATATGGCGACAATTAATCAAAATAAAAACGGTCCTATTTCCTCAGTTGGACAATATTACATCTCTAAGCCAACTTTCAAAATAATCGGTTAACTTGGCTAAGAAGTCACTGAAAACTAGTTTTTTATATATTTTGTTAAAAAGAAAAAGATGAGAACTAAAAATCTTTGAAGTTATTTATATCAATTTTAAAAGAATAAGAGTCTTGGGAAGGTTTTGATTTTAAACACTAACACTAATGTTAGGAAAGGATCCTATAAATCCCTTAAAAAAAGTAGGATAGAAAAATAAAACTTTTTGAATTTTCAACAGTCTTTGAAAGGTTCCGATGAAAATGGCAGTAAAATAAAAGAAATCACAGTCAAATTCTAGATGTAATTCTATGAAATTTCAAAAGCGTTGATTTTCTTTAAAACCCTCTACTTAATTACATTTTTTTTTTCTTAAATTCGACCTTGAAGCTTTTCTTGAAAAAAATGTTTCGAAGTCTTATGTACGTATATATAATTGTCGAATAGCAAATTGAACGATGGTTATGACATTTTAAGAAGGATGTCCTGACTATGTTTTTTCATAAAAAGTTTGTTAGGAAGCGATAATTTCGATGCAAAATAAATTCCGCGACTGGGTCATACTAACTTGCTCACGTATCCAAAGGGTCTGTTTAAAAATATTTTCTGTACATTAAGTTCTTAAAATGAACCTGCAAAAAAGTTTGTTTTCAAAACTTTAAACTCCATTTGATTTATCAGAAATCAACCTAAATTACTTACTTACTTAAAGTGGCGCTACAGACCTGTGTGACTAGGGCCTCACCCAACAAACTTTTCCATCTAGCTCGGTAACAAGCTAGATGTCTCCACATTCACGCTATAAGTTGGGTGAGGTCACCTTCCACTTGTGCGCGCTACCTGATTCGTGGTCTCTTCTGCGCTGTCCTGTGGATGTGGACTCGAAGGCTTTCCGGACCGGAGCATTGGTTTCCATGCGCTCTACGTGACCCAGCCATCTTAGTCGTTGGACTTCTACCCTTCTGGCTAAGTCTACGTTGCTGTTCAGGCCGTACGGTTCGTCGTTCCATCTTCTCCTCCATTCCCCTTCGATGCATACGGGACCATAGATCACACGATCACAAAAGCCCCATTGACATCACGCTGAGTTCTTCCGATTATGTCAATGTCATCAGCATATGGTAGTAATTGGACAGACTTTTGAAAGATAGTGCCTTTAGCATTGACGTGTGAGCTCTGCACTATTCTTTCAAGCACGATGTTGAAAAAAATCGCATGACAGCGCATCACCTTGTACAAAACCTTTTTTGACATCGAAATGTAAAGTTGTTTCCAACCTTTATAGAGGAGCATGAGTTCTTCATGGTGATCCTGCACAAACGGACGAGTTTGGCATAGATGCCAAAAATACACATGAATCTACACAGCTCGTCCCTGTAGATGGCTTGAAATCGATGAAAATATGGTGGGTTTCGATTTGGTGTTCTTGCGTTTTTTCCAGGATCTGACGTAATGTGAATATTTGATCAACTGTGGACTTTCCTGGTCTAAAACCACACTGATAAGGACCTATCACGTTGTTGACGATAGGATTAAGAAGGTCACATATTACGGCACAGAAGATTTTGTAGACGATGTTAAGTAGACTTCTTCTTCTATAGTGCAGCTTTAGAAGTTCTCCTTTGTTCAGGATCGGGCAAAACATACGGAGGTTCCATTCATCGGACATGCTTTCTTGCGACCATATCTTAGAGATCAGTTAGTGCATGCTCCTAACCAACTTATCTCTAGCTGCTTTAAAGAGCTCGGCATTCAAGACGTTCGTCTTTGGAGCATTTGCCTGCCGACATTCCTCATCAAACCAGGGATTCCCTGTTGGTGGTTGCTTGAAACCCAGCAGCTTCTCTGATTATATCTTTCCTTGTTTTGCCTTGGGTCTGCAAATCCGAAGTGCTACACAACGAGGTAGTGGTCCGAGTCGATGTAAGCTCATCGTAAAGTTTGGACATTCATTATGCTGGAAGCGTGTCTGGCATCAATCGCAATATGGTCAATCTGGCTGACGGTAAATTGATCTGGAGAAGTCCAAGTACCTTTGTGGATGTTGAGGTGTGGAAAATGCGTACTGGCTACCATGACGTTTCACCCCGCAGCAAAATCTATGACCCTGAAGCCGTTGTCGGAAGTGTTGTTGTGAAGGCTGTTCTTCCCGATTAGTCCATCAAAGATGTCTTCCCTTCCTAGCTTGGCATTAAAATCGCCCATGACAATTTTAATATCGTAGCTAGAACACTGCTCATATGTTTTGTCTAGGAGCTCGAAGAACATATCTTTTTTGTTGTCATCTTTCTCTTCTGTGGGGGCGTGCGCGCATATCAGGCTAATGTTTCCGAATTTAGCCTTGATGCGTATGGTCATGAGGCGCTCATTGATGCACCGATAGCTCTAGACTTCTTGCCTTACTCTGGCTCCAATAACAAAGGTGTATCCAAATAAGCGTTTTCGTGGTAGCAGTCCCCATAGTAAATATCGCAGGTTTTTATCCTCTTTTTGCCCGGCACATCCCATCGTATTTCCTGGATGGCGGTGATATCTGCTTTATAGCGGTGTAGGGCCTCCGCTTATTCTTCGGCCGCACGTGGTCTGTTAAGGGGCGTAACATTCTACGTGCATATTCGAAGTTCGTTGTCCTTAATTCGTTTGCGTTGGTTGTCAACAGTAAATCCGTTCGTATCTGAGGCTTGTTGTTGCTTCGCAACTATGAAAGCTTTTACGTGGCCAGGAAGTCACCCCGACGGCACAACCCCCAACCCCCAACCTGGAGGGCCAGATCCTAAGTATAACTCCAAGGATAGGGAACCGCTCCTTATAGGCCTGGGTTCCGAAAAAGCCGAAGAAGACCTATAAGGTGGTCACTAAGTAGTTCAACCTTACTGGAACTGTAGACGCCACCGTTGATTCCATCTTGGGAATTCCTCCGCTGCCGTCTGGATTAGGAGAGGTGCTTTAGTGGAAACACCTCTCCCCTCTTAATACTTCAATTATAACACTAACAAAAATATGTCCAGAGATAATATAATATAAATCAACAAAAAGAAAAGGTACAATATAAGAAAATAGTAGTTTTTTCATCCTTATTTTTTTATATAAAACAGTTAAACACCTCCCGGGTGATGCCGGGTAAACCAGCTAGTTTTTATATAAAAAAAAAAAAGAATTAAAAACTGATAAAAATAGATTTTCGATTCAAGTATATTGATTTGACCTCGCGGCACACCAAAAAGTACTTAGATTTCTGATTGTATGATAATTGAATTTATTTTAATTTAAAAAAAACTGATTTTTTTCAAAAAATACCATTTGAAATTTTGTTTAGGTATAGCGGGCAGCAATGGTAAGTTTTCAGTGTGGGAGAAACCTCATTTTTTGATTAAAAAGAGTTTAATTTATTTAAATAGATCTGAATCTATCTGTGTTATTCTAGAATAAAGAACATCACAAATGTCTCTTAAAAATGTGTATTGATATTCCAGAGAAGGGCTTTTCCAGTGAAAAGTTAAAAATAAATCGTTGTAAATATGTGGTATGCCATATGAGTAGAATTTTTCTACCGACTTAATCATTTTTACAAATCAAATCCTTCCCTAATATTTTTAAAAATTGAAGAATTTGAACTCCTAAAACAATCAGAAAAACAAAGTTTGAAATCCTAAGGTTTACAGACCTGCTCTCCAAACCTGCACAAATGGAATTCCTCGAATTCCATAATATTCGTTAAACCTTGTATTAGGCAGATAACATTTCTATCTCACTTCTAAAGATTAGGGTTCCGAGGGAATTTCGTTTTTGGTGTGGAAATTTATAGAATTGTGAATTTTAGTTTGGAGATTTGGGTTTTTGGTTTTGGCTAAGGTTTATAATCCCTGTTAGTGGTATGTATGCGTATAACGAGGTTCGAGGTCTTTAAGTACTTATGTGTGTATTTAACTTTGTTATTAGTAAATGTATGGTATGGAAGGTGGATTTGGGATTATCCAAGCCACCGATGGGTTAAAATTAACTATTAAAAATACCAATGGATTAAGGGCTTGTGGAAACATTCACCAAACTAATTATTTTCTGGAACTGTTGTCTTAAAAAGAAACGGTGACTTAAGAAGCAACTAAATTGAATTAATAAATAAACTTAAGTTTTTTAAATTTTCTTTTTCTGTCACTCAAGAATACGCAATTTATTCAACCTTTTTGTGTTCAAGTAGCTAGAATTTATAATTCTCCTGAAATTCTAGCAAATAAATCTATCTAGCCAAAGGATCTGCCCTTACTTCTTCTCTTTATTAATGCTCTTAAAAAAAATAAAAAATAAAAAAAGAGTCTAATAAACTCCATATTTTACGTCTTCGCTCTTCATACAAATATAATTTAAGAACCTCAAAGAACACATACAACACACACCAGACTGAGGCATCATTTCCAAAAGCATCCTTGAAAGACTTTTTTTGTATCTTATCTATTGCACGTGCAGAGCAGTTTTAAGGGCACAAAAGTATTTCATAGTTGTAAATTTTTTAACGTTTTTCTTTAAAGTATACATAAACAAATTTATTTAGATATTTTTCTTCTCTTTACTTTTTTGTGCAAAAATAGGTTTCTTACATCCAAAACGAGACAATAGGACTTTAGGTTGTTAAATGGATTTTCATTTCAACAAGGATAAACCAGGATGAGGGAGCATCAGCAGATCTGGCAACATAGAGGAACATGGGTATCGTTTTACGTCGCACCACCACCGTGCTGCCCGGCCGACTTTACTACCAAACGAGGCCCCAACTTAATAGGCAATTACCGCACTTGAGCGTTTTCATCAAGATTTGCCTATGGCATATTATCTACCAAGGATAACCGTTTCCTAACCCAAACGCGGCATAGAACTAGGATTGCGCTTCTGTTGCTTTTTTTATGCGGAGAGCATCGCACGACCAAAGACGATGACGACATGGAGCTAAGCTTAAGCCAAACATATATATGTATGAATACGAGAAGGATGAGGCATTTCAAAAAAGAAAAAAAAGGAAGAAGGAAAAATCGAAAGGAAAAAAAAAGCTTTTCATCGGAAACGCGAGGAGCTCCTCAAACGATCCAAACTGAAAAAGTCAATTTAGCCAACCCTAAGTGGCGGGAAATTGGGTTAGAAATGCGATTGTAAACATTTAAATAAAATCAAAGTGAATCATCATGGTCTCTATCTCTCTATTCCAACCAAACGGAAGCGGGGTCGCGATGGAGGCGAGGGAGGTGTATAGAGCGTTTGGTTTGATGTAAAGCAAGGAGCTCACAGAGGCTATAGAGCATTCTTGATGTCTTAATGGAACCCAACATTAAGGATGACTCTGACAAAAAAGCAAACAAAAAAAAAAAGAATACTGAAAACAGAAAACACGTAAATACTCCAGCAGAAGATAAGCATTTGATGGGTATCGTTGACACAGTTTAGTGGCCACATAATGAGTTTTGTAATACAATAGCTATCGTTTGTTGTTTTCCTTTATTTGCCAGCCCAAAGGGGTTGGCTTGAACCAGCCGTAGCTCATCGCTCGTCGTCATAGGATGAGTATGTTGGGTGTATAGAAGTTTCTATCGAGCTTATGTTTCATGTCCAAAAGTGAGGGTGAACATTTATAGTGGTATAGATAGGATAAAAAAAAAGGACATACCATATAGACTTATGTAGGTTTCTATAATGCACTATAAATGTAAGCAAGCCGACCAAAATTGTTGACCCTGTTCTTTGGGCATTTAAGTGGACTTATGTTGGCATAGTAAATTGATATCCCTATGTGACAAGCAATATTTCAGATACTGAAAAAATAAAATTGGACTTGTTGTGTTTTCATGGTTGTTATTGTTTGTAGTGGATGAAAAATTGATTGTTCTCCTTAATATCAACCAAACAAACACAAACATACAAGCACACATGACCATTGACACATAGTTACAAAGTTTGTTTGTATTTTTTCTTTTTGAATTAATTTATTATTTTTTGTTACGGTTTTGTTATTTGATGCTGGTAATAACAAATAATAAATTGAAGTGAATTATTATTTTTATTATAATATAGAGAAAGCTTGGATAACATTTCATTTCTTTATATAGATCAAATATAACATATAGATAGGCTTACTATAGATATTTTGAAGTGGTACAAATTTGTCATTTATTTTTGTACTTAAGTAAGAGAATCTATTTAAGGTAGTTATGTTGTCCGCATTTATATAAAAACTAAGTTATAATGGCTCTTTGATATCGGATAACACAAATTTTGATAAATGATAACCCTGGAGGAAAAATAATACTTTTTTAAGGATTAAGTTATCCTGAATTGAAATTTCGCCTTGAAATCATACCTAGTTTTTAAAATGTGTCTTTTTAAAATTGTACCTATTTTGCAGAGTAAAAAGTCTTCAAGAAACAATTTAAATCATTTTTGTATCTTATTTAGTTTCTAAAAATTCTCATTTGTTAGTAAGTAAGTCTTCATTTGACTATACATACATTTTGGTTGATTTTGAATCTGAACTTCAATTCAAACTGTCTTATCAAATTTTAAAAATGACCGTTTTTAGCACTATTCTAAAATGTTTGCAATATCTATTCCACAAACGGCCTTTTTCTGTCAAAAACTTTTAGGATTAGCCTGATTATTAAAATAAAATCAAAATATCACACAGAGACATTCCAGAAGCGTAGGTATACTTGCACTTGGCAACTTGAAATAGTTGGTTAGTTTTCTAGAATCAACAAACCAGAGATAAACAAAAAGTAACGCTGTCTATTGTTGAAATGATAAATTGTTAAACAACGGTTTATCCATTTTGCGTTTTCAAAATTATATGCCTGAAATTCGACATCAGTTTGTCAAACCAATTTTTTTAAAAGTTGAAAGTCTTGTAGTGACGAAAATGAATAGCTTAACTATCGCACAACACATACAAATTGTTTAAACCCACTACAAAAATGGTAATTTTGCTACAGCTACATATCGTGCTTTAGGAGGAGATTATGGTTCACATAATCGTCCAACTGCGCAAGCAATTGGCAAAATTGTGAAGAATTTTGTCTAAAATGTTGTAATCTCTAATTGGTTGCAAATAAAAAAATAAAAATAGCAATAACCGTACCTTAGTTAATTGTACCAAGTTAATTGTATTTATTTTTTTAAATCCGCAAATCAAAATGCTGATAATATTAATGGTAGTTGATCAAAATTCTGATTGTCTCTTTTAAAATGTCACTTTTCTAACATCAACTTTTTTTTAGATTCTATTCAATAAAATTATGTTTTTATCCTTCAAGTAAAACTTTGAGAAAAGCAGTTCAGAAAAAAAGCTCTACTTTTTAACCTTAAAATATTTTTCAAATCTTCCAAATACATATTTTAAAAATTATAACATACAAAAATAACTCAATTTTGTAAAGCAGTTATTTTCCCCTTCCAAAACTTTAATCAAAATCTTATGTTGAAGAAATATTGATATACCTAAGCAGATTCTTCGTCTCAATAAAGAGGAAACTTATTCTATTAGTATAGTCCATACTTATACCTTCAGTTTCAGTGTTGTGACATTTCTTTCGCTTATTAAGGGTTTAAATTAATAAGGGTGATTTTTATTTTCTCCCAAGATATATAACACCCAAATACAAGCCGTCAGAGCTCATCACGAAGGGAATTCAACACAACACAAAATAACGCTTAAGTGTTTAACTGTACAACCCAAAAATTGTTACAAAGGAATATTTGAATTCTGCCTTCATGGTTGAAAAATTAGACGTTATGAAAAATCGAGAAAATCGTTCTTTTTATTAGACTACACTAAAACGATATTGGTATACTCAATAAAAATGGTATTAATATTTTTGATGCATAATTAATGTTTCAGTTAGATGTACATGCTTATAACTCGAAATAAGGTGGCACCTGTGACCTGATGGTTAGTACGTTGGACTATCATGCTAGAGGTCTGCTTGTGCCACCTAATAGATTTTCACGAATACTGCTTCTTGAGAGGAAATGACAAATCCTCCCAGAGTATTTCTTTTCATTAAAAGTGCTTTCTTAAATTAGCCGTTGGAATCAGTGTTACCTATACAAATTTTCATAAAGTGTCAAAAAGGGTTTCGAGAGAAAATAGGCAGCCCATGGAAATGTCAATTAAATCACAGGTTAAAGTAAAGTTATTTATAACAATTAAGAGCAGAAAAATATTGTATAAATTCAGGTAGCATAATCTTTTAAAAAACTTAAAAAAATTGTTTAGAATTTTAAAAAGACTTTTTATTTGATATCACATTAGTTCTTTGGTATTTTATTCTTTGTAAGAACATTTCTAGAAATCCATTCTTCTACCTCTTACTCCAAATCTATGCTTCTTAAAACATTTAAAATCTGAAAGCATTGAATTGTGTATTTCAAGTTTGAATTAAGTTCGTTTTTCATAACTGTAAAATTAGAAAATATTCTTTTAGCACAGCACTGCTGCGCACCAAAGTCAATGTTTTACAAAGTCGTATGTGTTCGGATTCATAAGCTCATTATTTTAAAATCATGTTTCGTATATTGAGATGACAGTACAAACTCAACACTTTAATTTGAAAAGCCTGTATATTTTCTTTCTATTTTGAGGTGTGTCCTAGCGCAAAAATTTTTTTTGATATTTAATACTGCAACTTCATGCTCAAACGTCTTAAAATCTTCCCAACCGATTTGGAAAATATAAATATTGTATAAACATCAGCTTTCATTTGATACCAATATGATGGGTGAACGGACTGGGTCCAAAAATGTTCATTGTCCTTTCGTCTAATAAATGTTTGGCTAAATATCTTTACTTTCATAGTTGCGAAGCAGCAACAAGCCTTGGATACGGACGGATTTACTGTTGACAACCAACGCAAACGAATAAAGGACAACGAACTTCGGATATGCACGTGGAATGCTAGGTCCTTAACAGACCACGCGCGGCCGAAGAATCAGCGGAGGCCCTACACCGCTATAAAGCAGATATCACTGCCATCCAGGAAATACGATGGGATGGGCCGGGCAAAAAGAGGATGAAAAACTGCGATATTTACTGTGGTGACTGCTACCACAAAATCAACAACGCTTATTTGGATGCGGCTTCGTCATTGGAGCCCGACTAGGGCAAGAAGTCTTGAGCTATAGGTGCATCAATGAGCGAATCATGACCATACGCATCAAGGCCAAATTCGGCAACATTAGCTTAATATCCGCGCACGCCCCCATAGAAGAGAAAGACGACAACGCCAAAGATATGTTCTTCGAGCTCCTAGACATAACATATGAGCAAAGCCCTAGCTACAATTAAAATTGTCCTGAGCGATTTTAATGCGAAGCTAGGAAGGGAAGACATCTTTGGTGGAATAATCGGGAAGAACAGCCTGCACGACAACACGTCCAACAACGGATTCAGGCTCATAGATGTGCTACGGGGTGAAACGGTATGGTAGTTAGTATGCGTTTTCCACACCTCAACATACACAAAGGATCTTGAAGTTCTCCAGATCAATCTACCGTCAACCAGATTGACGAAGACCATATTGCGATCGACGCCAGACACGCTTCCAGCAAGATGGATGTCCCAACTTTCCAAGGAGCTAACATCGACTCGGACTACTACCTCGTTGTAGCCAAGGTAGCACTTCGGATTTCCAGACCCAAGGCAAAACAGGGAGGTGCTGGGAGAAGGTACAACATCGAACGGCTACAATCACCAGAGATCGCTAAATCCTTTTCCGATCGAGTGACAAGTAACCTCTCTCGAAGTTCTCTGCCGCCAACACAATGTATCGAAAACCAGTGGCAACATTGCCAAGATGCAATCAGAGAAGCTGCCTCTGATGTGCTGGGTTTCAAACAGCCACCAACAAGGAACCCCTGGTTTGATGAGGAATGTCGGCAGGCAAATGCAGCGAAACAACAGGCACGCAAAGCGGCGCTGCATAAAAGGACAAGAGCTGCTCATGCGCTCTATGAGCAGAACATGCAAGAGGAACGCCAACTTCTCAGAAGGAAAAAGAGAGAAGCATGAGAAGCGTGCGGTCGATGATGTTTAGAGGTTTAAAAGCAGGAATGAAGTTCGAAAGCTCTATGAACAGGTGAAACGAAATTCACAGGTATCTAAACCTAGAACCGAAGGCTACAAAAACGAAAGTGGAAACATCATAGTGGAACCGCAGTCAATGCTGAGGATATGGAAGGACCACTTCTGCAGACTGTATAACGGCGACCACTAACTGAATTCCGATGTCAGGTCGGATGATCCAATCAACATAGACGACAATCCCGTCCTTCCGACTTAGACGAAGTAAAGATTGCCATATCTAAGTTGAAGTCTAAAAAAGCCACTGGAGCCGATGGCTTGAATGCCAAGCTCTTTAAAGCAGCTGTAAGATATGGTCGGAAGAAATTATGCCCGATGAATGAAACCTCAGTATTGTTTGCCCGATCCTGAAAAAAGGAGACTCTCTAAACTGCACCAACTATAGAGGAATCAGTCTACTTAACGTCGCCTATAAAATCTTCTCTGCCGTAATATGTGAACCTCTAAAGCTCATCGTCCTTATCAGTGTGGTTTTAGACCAGGAAAGTCCACAATTGATCAAATATTCACATTACGGCAGATTCTGGAAAAAACCCAACAACACCAAATCGACACCTACCATCTTTTCATCGATTTCAAGGCCGCATATGACAGCTTTGGCTTCCTGCCAAACTCGTCCGTTTGTGCAGGATGACCTTGGAGAATTCACGATGCTCCGTAAAGGTTTGGAAACAACTTAACAGAATCTTTCGATGTCAAAAAAGATTGTAGACAAGGTGATTCGCTGTCATGTGATTGAAAGAATAGTGCAGAGCTCACACGTCAACACTAGAGGCACTATCTTTCAAAAGTCTGTCCAATTACTGGCATATGCCGATGACATTGACATAATCGGAAGAACTCAGATGTCAATGGGGCTTTTGTGAGCATTGAGGCAGAGGCGTCAAAAATGGGTTTAACGGTTAATGAGGGCAAAACAAAGTACATGCTGTCGTCAAGAAAGGACATACAACACAGACGTTTTGGTCAAAACGTCACAATCGACAGACGTAACTTTGAGGTGTTTAAGGACTTCTTCTAACTAGGCTCCGCTGTAAACACAGAAAACAACACCAGCGCTGAGATCAAACGCAGAATAACTCTTGCTAACCGCTGTTTCTTTGAACTAAGAAAGCAATTGAGTGGTAAGGTCCTCTCTCAAAGTGTTGCTATATAAGACCCTTATCATCCCCATCCTGCTATACGGTGCAGAAGCATGGACTATGACAAAAGCGGATGAAAGCACCTTGGTTCGGTTCGAGAGAAAAGTTCTTCGTGTGATCTACGGTCTCGTATGCATCGAAAGGGAGTGGAGGAGAATATGGAACGAAGACCGCATATCAGGTGGCGCGCATAAGTGGAAGGTGACCTCAGCCAACTTGGAGCGCGAAACTGAAGACATCTAGCTAGGGACCGAGCTAGATGGAGAAGTTTGTTGGGCGAGGCCCTAATTCGCACAGGACTGTAGCGCCACTTTAAGTAAGTAAGTAAACATCTTCACTTGATCATCTCCTTATATTTATAAAACATCAAACGCAGGCTAGACCATGACTATTTTGAACGTTTTATCGTCCTTTTTATTGATAAATTATTAAAATATAAAAATGTCTGAAGTTTATAAATGTCATACGAAATTGAATTTCATTATCATCAGCTTATACCTTTTATACTCAAATGCTAATGGACATTTTATTTTATAGAGTCTGCTGTATGAAAGATTTTTTAAATAAACAATTTTGTCGTCTAACAAGTTGTATATGCAAATCATCTGTGACATTATCCTCCAGGTGTGCCAACTGGAATTCAACAATGAAGGCGTCAAGGATCTTTTCTTTGAATTTTAAAATGCGTCACATTATGTCCTTCAGTTAGTCAACGAAAGACAATCCCTGTTACAAAGTTGGTTATAAGTTAAAAGGTCAAGAAAAAGATAATCTTTTGATTTAAAAAAAGATTGAAACACGATTATGGTAGACAAATGGCGACTGGTGTTTTTTCCAACTTAAATCACTCTGAACCAACAGAAATGTTTAATTTAACAAAAAGTAAACTATTATTAAACTTTTCGATTTAAAGCTCCGTAGGGTTCTCCCATGTTTTTTGTTGGCATGACCTTCCCAACATGAAGCACTCTACTAGCTTTTCTCCCTTATCAAAACATACATACATACTTATTATAACTATACTCGTATAATTATAAACAACCTATTAGAAGTATTGTTATGAGCATATAGGGCATGCATACGATAAGGGTGGATAGATGAGTGTGTGGCTATTTTAATTGCGAAAGTAGTTGCATTTTAATTATAGAAGAGATTAGGTTACAAATCTGCGACCACATCATATTGTACATAAACACAAAAGAGTGATATGATGGTGGTATTTCATTAATTAATTATAAATGCTTGTCGCAAATTTGTATCATCAAACGTCACTATTATTGCACGAATATAATGTGATGCTAATTTTTATTTAATTCGCAAACAAATTAGACAACCACAGATCTCTCTCATAAGCAGGTGCTGATGGCAAACAATTAAAAATGCATTTTTAATTGAAAACTTTACCATTAACTGAATGTGAAAATATCAAATGGTCCTGTTACTTATGTGTGTACGTATTTTGTTGAAATCACAAACAAAAAATGAAAACATTTGCTAATGACAATTTAATGCATAGATAAATGTTGTGTTTTATTTAAATTCACAGAAAAACCGATCTAAATGATAAGCTTGAAAATTTAATAACAAAGGTAAGCATGAAAAGGTATACTCTACAAAGTACTTGCAATTATTTAATTAATCAACTGCTGTATACTTTGTATTGTTTTAACTTTTATAGGCGTTACTTTTTAACTTTTTGTACAGTTGAAAATAAATGTTGATAAGTCTTATTCATGCAGCCAATTGATTGTTGTTTTTTTAACTAATTTAAAGCAACGATGTGATTTTAATTGTTTAGGAAAAATGTTTAATGATATCGATTTATACCAGGTTCACACATTTAAGTTCTAAAATTATAAATTGGGAATCAACCTTGATGAAGTTTTCATCTTGTGGGTTCCTAGGTATGCCAGAACTTCAACCCTTTAAGTACATAGTTCTTTAAAAAAATTAATTTCGACAACTTTAAATAAAAAATACAAAAAACTAAGCACTTCATGAGAAACAACTTGATAGCCTGTCAATGTTTCCACCAGTTAATATTATAAGCTTTTCTTGGAACTTTCTATTGGAATGGGACATTTTGGTCTTTTAAGATATTTCAAGGTAAATCTAAAAAAATGCAACAAACCATTTTAAGAATTTATAAAGCATAAAGTTGCATTCCAACTCTCAAACCCCTGTTGACCCTTGAGAAAAATTTTGGATATACATATGTACTGTCAAATATAGCGATTATTTTTTTATCCGAGCATATAATGAATGTGAAATGCTTTACCTAACTCGGTTTTCCCCCTATTTTGATATACAAGGCCTTAAGACAACTGTTTTTGAATTTATTTTGAGTACAATTCAAGCATTATTCTCTCTTAAAAGTTTAATGGTATTTTTCTGTAATATATATGTATATGCACTTAATTAAAAGGTTTGATGAGCAAAAGCCTCCCTCTTTCTCTTCCGATTTCTTCGGTATAAAGCTTTTGTCCAATAATTTTAACAAAAACATTGTATTTCTTGAATGGCCTAAACTGTCTTTCTACACTATTTTTTTTATCTAGTGGATTCAACTGTGTTATGGTTTTGACTCATCGATCTTATAATGTCCAAAATATTTGTCGAGACCAATTCCATTTAAGTTTTATCGTTTTGTGAAGAACATCTTCAAATTTCGTCTGGATTCTTTAATGTTCATGGTTAATCCGTTGAAATAATCCCACCTTAAGATTCAAACTTCTTAGACGGAAAAAAAAGAGATCATGAGTAGCGCGCGATCGAAGAAATAGAGGGTTGTCACAACAGGAATGAGGTTCGTAAATTTTACCAAAAGGTAAAAACAACCTCCCAAGGGTACAAGCCACAAACCCAAGCCTGTAAGGACGATCAGGGGAACATCGTAGTGTCGTAGTGGAACCGCAATCTATGTTGAGAATATGGAAAGACCACTTCTCCAAACTATATAACGGCGATGACGAAGTGAATTTCGCTGTAAGGGAGATAGAACCACTCAACCTCGGCGACGCAGATCAACAATTCCGCTTAACCGACCTTGACAAAGTGGAGATAGCTATATCTAAACTTAAGTCAAACAAAGCTGCTGGAGCTGACGGCATCTCTGCAGAACTATTCAAAGCAGCAGGTGATGACTTGGAAGGGAGCATGCACCAACTCATCTGCAAAATATGATCGAAAGAAAGCATGCCCGATGAGTGGAATCTCAGCATAGTATGCCCGATACATAAGAAAGGAGACCCTCTAAATTGCGTCAACTACAGAGGCCATATTATGTGAACGTCTTTAGCCATTCGTCAATAACATGAAAGGTCCTTATCAGTGTGGCTTCAGACCAGGAAAGTCCACTTTTGAATAAATATTCACACTACGGCAGATCTTGGAAAAAACCCAGGAGCTTCAATTCGATACCCACCATCTCTTTATCGATTTTAAAGCCGCGTATGACAGCATCCATAGGGAAGAGCTCTACAGAGCAATGTCAATAGTTTTGGTATCCCTGTCAAACTTATCCATTTAAGCAGAATGACGATGGAGAATGAACGCTGCTTTATCAAGGTCGGAAAAGATCTTACCGATGCATTTGATGTCAAAAAAGGTTTTAGATAAGGCGATGCATTGTCATGCAACTTCTTCAATATGGTTCTGAAAAGAATTGTGCCAAACTCAACCGTCAACACTAGAGGCACAATCTTCCAAAGATCCATCCAATTACTCGGATATGCAGATGATTTTGACATAATTTGAAGATCAAAGCTTGATGTCAGTGGAGCATTTTTGAGCATTGCGACGGAAGCGAAGAAGATGGGTTTAGTGGTCAATGAGGGTAAGACACAAGTATATGCTGTCATCAAAAAAGGACATTGAACAACGAAGTCTTGGACAAAACGTCACGATGGACAGCTATAACTTGAGGTAGTTAAGGACTTTGTCTACCTAGGCACCGCTATAAACATCGCAAATCGCTGCTTCTTTGGACTTAGAAGGCAAATTGAGAAGTAAAGTCCCATCTCGAGCATCTAAAATCACCATTTATACGACACTTATCATCCCGGTTCTGATTTATGGCGCTGAGGCCTGGACCTTGTCAATGAAAGATGAGAGCGTCTTAGGATACTTCGAGTGATTTTTGGTAGCGTAAGCATAGATAGAGGTTGGAGGAGAAGATATAACGACGAACTGTACAACGACGCTGACCTAGTTAGCAGAATTTAAGTCCAACGGTTTAGATGGCTGGGTCATGTAGAGCGAATGGATACCAATGCTCCAGCCCGGAAGGTTTCGAATTTAATCCGGAGGGATGTCGCAGTAGAGGAAGACCGCGACTCAGGTGGCGCACCCAGGTGGGAGAGGACCTCAACGAACTTGGCGTGCGAAACTTTAGACAGCTAGCTAGGGACCGAGCTGGCTCGAGACACATGTTGGTTGAGGCCCACGTCCGCCCCGGACTGTGGCGCCACCTTAAGTAAGTAAGTAAGCAAATAGTTTGTTTCGCATAGTTTGCAGTAAATATTTGTTTGTGGAAATTAATATAATATTCTGTGCAAAATTTTAGATTTGAAAACGTTATTTTCCAATTTTACTTTTTTTATACTAAGCGCTCACTCATGGGGATATTACTACCCTTATTATGTAAAGACACGGTATGGGCACTGGGCGATGAAGAAGGTAGGGGTTGATAGGAGGCGTCGGTGCACATTGGTTTTGAGTTCCTGAATACTGCAATGGCTGGGAACAACAGATTGTTGTAAGGCATTTCACATTCGAGTAGTACGGCTAAAGAACGAATATCTGTACTTGACAGTACGAACCAAGTTAGGCTCGTGGATATGCTACGGTTGAACTTTTAATTTAACGGGAGGTCTGCAGCTGCTTAAGAGCACAAACAGTTAAAGTAACGGTAAAAGAGGGTGAGACAAGAAACATTTTGACGATGTTCAAGTGACGCTAATGATCATATGATGGTATTATCACCAATCAACCAAAATGCTCTACGTAAAGTACTGTCCAAGAAGTTGCAGGAGCACCAGCTTAAATGTGGGAGTTATACTCAAGCTTTTGACGCATATATGTCAGTCTTGTAGATAATAGTTAAATCAGGATTAAAGAAAAACTTCTAGCATCGCCTTAAAAAACTCAAACATCCTGCTGCATTTTTGGCGATATCGGTCGAACTGTTCCTCAAGAGGTGGTTGGTGGTAAAAATACCGGGAATGTCTCAAGATGTATAGTCTCCTCGATGCAAGTGCCATCAATGGATAATAACAAGGGGGGTTTATCTCACTTTATCGATACGATAAGACAGCATTGGATTATGAAAACATTAAATTTCACGCAGTTTTTTTCCTCATTGAACAATACAATCTACACTTAACATAAATTATCCTTAAAACTAACCTAAAATTCTTAACATATTTTTGTGGAAATTACAGTTCTATAAATACAAATATTTTCATTATTGTTTATAGATCTAGTACAACAATAAATTATTTGAACTCTTATAATAGAAAAATATCAATGTTGATGTTAAGTTCGATTTTTAGTTTGCAAAATCCCCTTTTAACCTTTTCACGACTATCAGCGGAAAAAATCCTTATTGTTAACTTTAACTTATTTAACATTTAACTATTTTTTAAGTTTATGATATTGATAATATCCACTATTTTTTTTTATACAAGTAGTATTCGATGGAATAATTCAATATTTAAAAGAAAATAGTCAGTCTTATTCTATGAAAGTTGAATATGGAGACACATGTATTTCAAATCCAAAAGAAATTGCAAATTTATTCAACAATTATTTTACTAATGTTGGTAAAACTTCTTTTCTCTTGATATCACAAACTCTTGTGAATGTTGTAGTAGCTTCAGCTCTTCAAATGTGGTACATAGTGAAAATAGTTTCGTCTTCGAAACAATAAATGGCCTTGAAGTACTGAAAACTATAAATACGCTGAATAAATCAACTTCAGTTGGCGTTGATGGCGTTTCTAATACATTACTAAAAAAAACTCCTTTTTATTTAGTGGATGTTTTGACACATATTTTTAATAAAAGTGTTTTTCAGGTGTCTTCCCAAATGACTTAAAATCTGCTTGTGTTATACCCATTTTCAAAAAAGGGAGCAAAAAGGATGTAAAGAACTACAGACCTATTTCATTATTACCATCAATTTCAAAAATTTTTGAAAAAATTATAAAAAGTAGAATCTTACGATATCTCACAAGTAAGAATTACTTTAGCCCCTCACAATTTGGATTTAGATCGGGAATGTCAACAGAAGATGCTTTATTATATTTCTGCTGTTCTATACAACAAGGAGTGTACAAAAAAATTAAATGTGCTGCGCTTTTTGTTGACATTACAAAAGCCTTTGTTATGGTCAGTCACCCTATCCTTTTGAAAAAATTGCATGATGTTGGTTTCCGAGGATTCATCTACAATTGGTTTGAATCCTACCTGTGTAAAAGGTCTCAGATAGTCAAAGTAGGTAATCTTCTAAGTGATTCCATGGATATTAACTTAGGTGTCCCACAAGGGTCAGTTCTTGGGCCCATTCTTTTCTTGGTTTATATAAATTCCATCTTCAATCTGCCATTTTTAGGAAAAATTAACGCATTTGCTGATGATATAGCAATTGGATACAATTCACTTAGTCCATTAAATTTGGTTTGGGATATAAACCATAAACTTTTAGTCAGTAACAAATCCAAACTTATGATGTTTACTAATGGACTAAATGACATAAAATTATTGTTCCATGCTCCGTCTTGTTCTAGTTTTAAACTCTTCAATAGCAAATGTCTAGTATCTCATTTAATAAATACCTTTAATTCTGAAGCAAACTGCTGTAGTACATGCTTCAATATAGAAATAGTGAGAGATTTTAAGTATTTAGGTGTCAAAATTGACCAACATTTAAAAGGGACTGTGCACATTATGGATTTAAAGCAATATCTTCTTTCAACCGTAAGATGCTTTTATCGGTTAAAACATATTGTTCATTCTCCACATTAAAAAAGGTTTACTATGGTATTTTCCACTCGAAGTTACAATATGGTATCAGTTTTTGGGGAGGTGCATACTTAAACAAAATCCAACAATTAACAATTCTTCAAAAAAGTGTTATAAGAAAAATATGCAACGCTGCCCGCCTCATTCACTCTGCAGATTTATTTAGACAAACAGGTATTCTACCAGTAAGATACTTGTTTTATTTTAAGGTTTTGAAAATATTTTTTATGAGGAGTGGTTATTTGGAAAGCCCTATGAGTAATACATATAATATGAGAAATTCTAACTCGGTACGATTAAACATTTTTCGAACTAACCTTTTTAGGAATTCTTACACTATTGTGTCTCGCAAATTATACAACAGTCTTCCAGCTGAATTACGAAGCATTAGAAACCGTCCACAATTCCTAAAATCAGTTAAATTATGGCTTCTTAATTTCGATACTTATAACATTGAATCATCGTTAAACTACGTCATTTGATAATATTTATTCCCTTTGTTTATTTACGTATATAATAATCAAAATTTTGTTTATGCAGTTCAAATCAATCATAGTGATCATTTCATAAAAAACTTTTTTCTCTGTTTTCTGTTATTTAATCATATTCGTTATTTTTAATCTGTAAATGTGGCATTAAATCAATTTTAACTTAAAATTCAAATGCTACAACCTATTCCCTCTAATTAAGTGCACAAAATACATATATTATTAAATTAGAAATAAGATATCTAAAAATTGTTAGGAGAATATTAATAAATAATAATAAAATAATAATAATAATAAAATACGTATTCGCCCCAGTGTACTGTCTTTATATCGCCCTGAATTTTTATAATCTGCATATAAGATGCCTCATTTTTTAATAACTGATTTCAATACAGATTATGTTAATCGAAAGTGGTAATGATTTAATGTGAAAATATCAAAATTCTTCAATTAAATTTCGCTGAAACCACAGATTCCAAAATCTCAAATAACAACAACTATCTTTTAATTCAAAGTTCTCTCTTAAAATTTCATCATAATCGAATAAAAATTTGTCGGAAAAAATTGCAGTTATACAAATTTAAACAAATTTGTTTACCTAGCAAGTTTCTTGATTTATAAAACTGGAAATATAAATTTGTACCCCTTGTAACGAAGGTACAACTTTTTTTAACATTGGCATTGTACGAGTTCATGATGAATTAAAATTCACTTTAATTAAATTTCAGAATTCAGATACCTCTTTAGGTAGGTATACATAAACTTTTGCTTTAAAGAGCAACTCTTTTTAGTGCAATGGCCTTGCCCGGAGTATTAATGATTACTTTGTACACTGTACATACAGATACAAGAGTATATTTCAGTGTTCCTTGCGGAATCAACATCAAGCTTTTTCTTTTCTTTCTTTAGTTTTTTTTTGTTGGTTTTATTATTTTTGTTTCGTCAATTCCTTCATTTATTTTACGTATATTTATGTTTTGTTTTTATTAAAACTTTCTTTTGGGATACTTTTTTTCGTTGTTTTTATTTTCATTTTCAGTGAATTTCCACAAAGGTATACAGACAAAAATAAAATTCTCAAAAATGAAAAACAAAACCTACAAAACCAGACAAAAATAAAATTCTCAAAAATGAAAAACAAAACCTACCGACAAAAAAAGATCTGAATTCTGAAGTGCAAAAAGATGCAAAATGAAATCTTCATATAAAAACAATTATATTCATTGCGTCCTCTTCTCCTCTCCTTGAGTTACTTTTTCATAAATCTATTCGTACAGCTCTACGAAGAACTGAAACGAAAAAAGAGTCCAAAAGCAAAAAGATCCAATGACAATTTAAAGATGAAAAATTTGATTTTAAAAACTCGAAATCAGGGAAAAGTTTCTTTTCAGTCTTTTTTTTTACTCGAAAACTTATATCTGTTCATAGTTGGATGGTGAGAATAAATATTTAAAGTTATCCTGTGATGTTGATTTTGTTCTAATCCTTTTTTCACTAACTGCATAAAGAAAGATACAATTAAAATTGTACGCGTTGGGGATTTGTGTTAATAGAACAATGAGTGTAACTTTTGAAGTCAAAGAATGAAAAGGATTTTCACCAAAGACATCAACACTCTAGAACTGTAGGAGTGTGTGTAGTAGTAGCTGCAGTACGTTTACCTCCAAGCGTTTCACTTTTTACTACGCTATCGTCTCTCTTTATACTTTAACACAAATGACGTATGTGTCATGTGTGATGTGAATGATCCTGTGCAGGTTATGCACAAAGGACGATACTTTGTGTGCTTTTCAGATTGAAATGCCTCATTAGGGCTTAAAAGTGTTTTGTAGGTAGGTTAAAAATACGCTTAACAAACATGCAATGAATTGTTTAATTTATTTAATAATTTAATTAAAACAATACTAAATCCCTGATGATGCAATGTAAAGGTTAAGTACTTGACTTTGATTGTTGGTGATTATATTAAACGGATTAGTTTTGAAACTGCAAATAAATACTTTAAAAGCTCAACAAAGAAGACAAGATGTTTTTAAATTTTAATCAGATGCCATTAAAGCCCGAGATTCTGATATAAAACACGATAGATACATTAAAGAGCCATTAGATTACGACCTTCATACAAATACCTATACAAAAGTTCACAGACATTTGTTTATGATATTAAGTATAAACATTGCTTAAAATACTTAAATTCGTTGAATTTAATTTTATCAACGTCGTCGAAAGCATAATTTTTCTTGTGAAGAATTTGAGACAAAAACAATTTTTCATTTTCTTTATGAAAATCTTGATATAAACATCTGTAGAACAAAATTGATTTCAAACAACATCTCAGCTCGTTCTTGGAAAACGATCCATTAACGAAATGCACGAAATTGATAACGTAAGATACTTTGACTAAACACACAGAGACAACCATTTTTATAAAGATGACCTTAGATGCTACTTGCAGGTTAACTTAAACTCCACAATTCGAACAAACTAAAGGTTTTCTTTTTTAATTTAAAAAAAATAAGTACTTTAAGAGAGTAATAATCGATAACTTCAAAACTTTATCTGGCATATCGTTGAGCATTTGAAAATATGCCATTGGAAGCTTTTGTTGCAAAACTACAAAGCTTGCTGTACAGATTTGTACAACTTTTTGAATGTTGTTAATGCGTTGTTAAAGAGTGCATTGTTATAGACTTGTCAAATGTCTAAAATTACATCTTCAAAAGTTGTAGCTGTGGAAGAAATGGCTTGTTTAAAATGAATAAATTTATTGGTCTCGATTTTCGTAACTACAAATTTTCAAATCTACAAGAAATAGTACGCAAATTTGGTTAAAATTTATGTTCGGTTCTTCATATCTTTCAAATTAACTTCAAACATGCAATTTGTAAAAATTTATGAAATGCTACTAAATTTTTAAAAATGTGTTTCAATTAAAAATCTATTTAGCAAAACAAGATTTTCAAACTTAACTATTTTTTTCTATGAAAAATATTGTTGGTTATTTTAAAAATTTTAAAGAATAATAATGTAACTAACAACTTTTTTTAACAAAACACGAAAAACCTACCAACTTTTAAGCAATACAAATCGACAGACGGGATGGGAAGTTATCAGTGTGGGTCGCATCCGAGGCTCTTTTTATTTTTGTGAAAAACTGTAATTTGTATTCAAAAATTCTAAAATATGCTAAAAAAAAATCTGTTTTAATAGTACAAAAATTAATCTTACAAATATAAATATTTTACATGAAAAACCTTGTTTTCTAATTTTTTTGATTCTGAAAAAAAAACTGTCTCAATAAATTCATACTATTCTGAAATTTTAAGATTCTGAACAGTAATAATATTTATTTTCAATACATCAAACATATGTATAAAAATTAGTACAATTTGATAACGATAAAATAAACTGAGTTTTATAAACAAAGTATCAAATCTGAACTTTCAACACCCCCACTAGATTTGTATACTTTTATACCAATGAAAGTACAACAGTTGTTATGTTTTATACCAGAGAGTCCTTTGGTTAGAACATCAGCATTCATCTCTTCAGTTTTTAAATATTCTACTTTTAAATTATTATCTTCTATAAGATCTCGAATAAAATGATGCCTTACATCGATATGCTTTACGTGCGTGATAAAAGTTGTTTTTAGATATGTTTATTGAACTCTTGTTATTGCATTGCAAGATAAGTTCTTGATTCCAAATAATTAGCAATAAAGATTGAAGCCAAAGTGCTTTTTGAGATGTTGAGGATAAGGTCATATACTATAGCCTCTGTGGTGGAGAGAGCGACAGTAGGTTGTTTCTTTGCATGCCACGAAATAGGTTCTCTTTGGTATTTAAATAAACATAACCTATAGTTGACTTTCTGTCATCTGCGTCACTAGCCCAATCAGCATCCGAAAATCCTTCTAAATACACTTCAATGTCTCGAGCTAGAATACAGCTTGTAATTTATTGTTCCTTTTATGTAACGAAAAGTCGTTTAACCGCTATCCATTGAGATTTTGAAGGATTATTATTAAATCTTGATAAAGCCCCCACTGCAAAGGATAAATCTGGGCGACTTACTTGTGCTGCATACAAGTATGTCCGTTGGTCTATCCATAACTTTCCCTTTTCTCGATCGCGAGTTATTTGCATACCAAGCATAAATTTAGCTTCTCCAAAATCTTTCATATCGAATGACTTAGCCAAATTTTCTTTGATAATTCTTTTTTCATCTTTGTTGTTTGTAAAAATCAGTATGTTGTCTACGTAAATAGCGACGAAAGTTTAATCCGTGCTATTTGTCTTGTAATAAATACACGGATCGGTTTTTGATTGTTTAAGTCCAATTTTATTTAAAGTTTCATCCAATTTCTTATTCCAAACTCTGCTAGTTTGTTTGAGACCGTACAGTGATTTCTTAAGTTTACATACTTTATTTTGAACATTATCAAAACCTGCAGGGAGATGCATGTAAATTTCTTCGTTAAGTTTACTTTGCAGGAAAGCAGTCACAACATCCATTTGATCGATATCCTAATAATATCGTACAGCCAAACTTAAAAGTGCCCTTATGGACGCGTACCTTACGACGCGAGAAAATATTTCTTGTTAATCGATCAATTGACGTTGCGAATACCCCTTTACGAGTAATCTATAGCTTCATATTTTTTCGACATTACCACTTGCATCTTTTTTCGTCTTAAATGTCTATTAGGAATTTTAATTTTGAATCTTTAATTTTGGTAAAGAAACTATTTCCCAAGTGCCATTTTTCAAAAGAGCTGTATATTCATCGTTAATTGCTTTTTTCCAATCAGACATATGTTCGCTCTTCATTGCATCAGCGACTGTCTTTGGATCTTCATCATTGTTGCTGGCCACGTACGATAGATAACTCTGTCTTTCAGGTGGATTTCTTATTCTGTCTTATTTCTCTCTCAGATATGATTCCTTCTGAAGATTCTTCAACAATGAAATCATCTTAGGCATCCAAACAACTGTTTTTCACTTGCCGTTTCGTCATTTATTTCGATTGGTATTTCATTGCTTGAATTCACTGATGAAATTTCGTCTTTATTCCCCACTGAATCATATCCTGTAAAAATATCACAATAAGATGTATCGTTGGTCTCACTATCTTTTGGAAAATTTGCTCATGGAAAACTGCGTCTCGACTTATTATGACTTTTTTTTCTTAACGTCATAGAAGCGATATGATTTTGAGTGTGTGCAGTATCCGATAAAAATTACTTCTTTTCCTTTGGCATCGAGTTTCTTTTGCTTTTCTTTTGGAATGTGAATAACTGCTTGACAACCGAAAACTTTAAGATACGAATTCTAATATTAATTCTGCTCTAGTACCAATTGAGTTAAAACGGCAGGTGTGCCATTTTACCTTTGATACATGGGATGCAATTGATTTTTGAACTATCGCAATCAATATTCTGCACCTTTTTCGAAATCATAGCTTGTGTGGTTTCAATACTTGGATGTCCAACACTCTTGTGACAAAGTTCAAATTGTGAAGCTACATTTTTTGTAACATATGCACTTTTGGTTGGGTGGTCTGTTGAGACGGAACATATTGTTCACCAAGCTTGCAGTTTGCAACAACATTAAACCTTTGGTCTTTCACTAAACATCCAATTTTGGAAAAAATCATTGAAAAAACCTTCTGAACTTTCTGAATTTTTGAGACAGATAAAAGATTAATGCATAAGTCAGGAACGTGAAGGACTTCTAAAAAATCAACCTCACTTTCTTTGAATTTTCCAATAGATACCTTCATTTCGACTTTACATATACCTTGGACTTGCATTTTTGAATTATTTGGAACAATTACCTCAGAGTTAAGATTTTCCATCTTACTTGAAAAGCATGCACTATTTGAGGCACATGTGAGCTGACGCTCTCGAGTTGAAATACCATTGTTCTTTGTCAAGAGCCGTGACGAAAAAAACATCCTAACATCGCATTCTTCTTTTATTGATGGTTCTTATTCTTTTTTAGACATTTAGCAGCAATATGGCCAAATTCGTTGAAGTTGTAAAATTAAGGACCCTTAAAGTTCTTATTTCCAAAGTTTTTCTTGTTCTTGCCAACAAAAGAAGTATCTTGACTTTCATCCAAATTA
>NC_079148.1:108498764-108534743 GCF_945859685.1 Eupeodes corollae
TACAACTTTTTTTTTAACATTGGCATTGTACGAGTTCATGATGAATTAAAATTCACTTTAATTAAATTTCAGAATTCAGATACCTCTTTAGGTAGGTATACATACATAAACTTTTGCTTTAAAGAGCAACCCGTTTTAGAGCAATGGCCTTGCCCGAAGTATTAATGATTACTTTGTACACTGTACATACAGATACAAGAGTATATTTCAGTGTTCCTTGCGGAATCAACATCAAGGTTTTTCTTTTCTTTCTTTAGTTTTTTTGGGTTGGTTTTTATTATTTTTGTTTCGTCAATTCCTTCATTTATTTTACGTATATTTATGTTTTGTTTTTATTAAAACTTTCTTTTGGGATACTTTTTTTCGTTGTTTTTATTTTCATTTTCAGTGAATTTCCACAAAGGTATACAGACAAAAATAAAATTCTCAAAAATGAAAAACAAAACCTACCGACAAAAAAAGATCTGAATTCTGAAGTGCAAAAAGATGCAAAATGAAATCTTCATATAAAAACAATTATATTCATTGCGTCCTCTTCTCCTCTCCGTGAGTTACTTTTTCATAAATCTATTCGTACAGCTCTACTACGAACTGAAACGCAAAAAAAGTCCAAAAGCAAAAAGATCCAATGACAATTTAAAGATGAAAAATTTGATTTTAAAAACTCGAAATCAGGGAAAAGTTTCTTTTCAGTCTTTTTTTTGACTCGAAAACTTATATCTGTTCATAGTTGGATGGTGAGAATAAATATTTAAAGTTATCCTGTGATGTTGATTTTGTTCTAATCCTTTTTTCACTAACTGCATAAAGAAAGATACAATTAAAATTGTACGCGTTGGGGATTTGTGTTAATAGAACAATGAGTGTAACTTTTGAAGTCAAAGAATGAAAAGGATTTTCACCAAAGACATCAACACTCTAGAACTGTAGGAGTGTGTGTAGTAGTAGCTGCAGTACGTTTACCCCCAAGCGTTTCACTTTTTACTACGCTTTCGTCTCTCTTTATACTTTAACACAAATGACGTATGTGTCATGTATGATGTGAATGATCCTGTGCAGGTTATGCACAAAGGACGATACTTTGTGTTCTTTTCAGATTGAAATGCCTCATTAGGGCTTAAAAGTGTTTTGTAGGTAGGTTATAGGTACGCTTAACAAACACGCAATGAATTGTTTAATTTATTTAATAATTTAATTAAAACAATACTAAATCCCTGATGATGCAATGCAAAGGTTAAGTACTTGACTTTGATTGTTGGTGATTATATTATACGGATTAGTTTTGAAACTGCAGATAAATACTTTAAAAGCTCAACAAAGAAGACAAGATATTTTTAAATTTTAAATTTTAATCAAAGAAGAAGCCAGAGATTCTGATATAAAACACGATAGATACTTTAAAGAGCCATTGGATTACCACCTTCATACAAATACCCATACAAAAGGTCACAGACATTTATTTATGATATTAAGTATATACATTGCCTAAAAAACTTAAATTCGTTGAATTTAATTTTATCAACGTTGTCGAAAGCATAATTTTTCTTGTGAAGAATTTGAGACAGCAACAATTTTTCATTTTCTTTATGAAAATCTTGATATAAACATCTGTAGCACAAAATTGATTTCAAACAACATTTCAGCCCGTTCTTGGAAAACGATCCATTAACGAAATGCACGAAATTGATAACGTAAGATACTTTGACTAAACACACAGAGACAACCATTTTTATAAAGATGACCTTAGATGCTACTTGCAGGTTAACTTAAACTCCACAATTCGAACAAACTAAAGGTTTTCTTTTTAAATTTAAAAAAAATAAGTACTTTAAGAGAGTAATAATCGATAACTTCAAAACTCTATCTGGCATATCGTAGAGCATTTGAAAATATGCCACTGGAAGCTTTTTTTGCAAAACTACAAAGCTTGCTGTACAGATTTGTACAACTTTTTGAATGTTGTTAATGCGTTGTTAAAGAGTGCATTGTTATAGACTTGTCAAATGTCTAAAATAACATCTTCAAAAGTTGAAGCTGTGGCAGACATGGTCTGTTTAAAATGTATAAATTTATTGGTCTCGATTTTCGTAACTAATTAAAACAAAGGTTATTGCAATGATTAAGTAAATATTTTTAACTTCCCATAGGAAGTTATTGTAATGGGTCCGATTTTTCAAATTGAAAATTTTGACATTTCTCGACGTTTCAAGGTCTCTAGAGTCGAAATAAAAGATTTTTAGAAAGATGTCTGTGCGTGCGTGTGTACGTACGTTCGAACGTCAGTACGTCCGTACGTTCGCGACGTTTTTTTCGTTGTCCATAGCTCAAAAACCAGAAGAGATATCGACTTCAAATCAATTTTGTTATACAGATAATAAGGCAGAAAGATGCAGAAAGGGCTCTCAAGAAAATTGCGTGGGTGGTTTTTTTACCATAGCAGTTTGAAAAAGAGGTGAACATTTTGGTTAACACTAAACATCTTACGTACCAAACACGCTAGAGACTTGAATTAAATGTTATATAATATATTGTAACGTGATATCAAAGAAGTATATTTTCTGAAAAAAATCCATTAAACAGTTTTTTTATAAATCAAAAAAAAAACTGAAAAAAAAATTTGTCACCTCCAAAATTTTACGACTAAAATATGATTTCATCTCCAAAACAACAGTGTTCAACGAAGAATAATGTTTTTGAAATCTGATAATATTTTGAGAAAAATCGAATTGACATTTTTTTACAAAAAATAAAAACCTAAAAAAAAATTTATAAAATTTGGTAAAAATTGATTTTCGACTCAAAAATCTTTTCAAAAATTGTGGATATTGGCTTTAAACTACTTTCATATTTCAAAAAATATTGTTGTTAACATTCAGTAAAATTTTGAAAAAAAACGAATTGACAGTTTTTATACAAAAAATAAAATTCAAAAACAAAAACAATACTAAAACTAGGTAGAAATTTACTTTCGACGCAAATAGCTTTTCAAAAATTAAAAATATTGTCTTCAAACTTATTTTATTTCACAGAAAATATTGTTTTCGATATTTCGATATTTCGATATTTCGATATATCTCGAAATTCATCTGGAGACAGTTCTCCCTCCAAAACTGTATTAAAAAGTTTTAAAAGGTTCTTTTTAAGCATGACAGTCCCATAATTAAAAAATTCCACTGAAATACTATTCGAGCCGGCTGCTTTACCATCTTTAAACGTCTCCAGCGTTTCTTCCAACTCGCTTAATGTAAATGTACAGTCCAGAGAGTCGACTACAAATCCAGGTACTGCGAATTGCTAGTTTGTCGGCGTTATTTCAGGATTTAAAAGATCCTTGAAATGGGAAAACAATAAATTTGAAGACAATTTTGTGTGGATAGTAAAGCGTTTTCCATTTAGCTCTCTAGCCAGTTTCCAAAAATCAGCGGAGTTTTTAGAAGATGTTAATCGGACCGCTTGCTTTTCAGCGTATAAATCTTTTTTTAAGTCTGGCAAAGCTCTTTAAATTTTCGTATTGGCTTCTATATATATATAAAAACCCTTAACTTATCCTTGGATGGAGGTACGGAAGATCCTCAACCACGCAAATGATGTTTTATGAGCTTATAGGCATTCTTCATTAAATCAGGGTTCTCTTCTTGCACGTAGTACCCGCGATGGTTAGTGCGTTGGACTGCCATGCGAGAGGTCTTGGGTTCGATCCCTGCCTTTACAACCTAAAAGTTTTTTTTCGCGTTTACTTCCTCTTGCGAGGAATTGACAAATTCTCCAAGAGTAATTCTTGTCAAGAAAAAGTGCTGTCTCAAATTAGCCGTCCGGATTCTGCATATGAACTGTAGGTCCCCAACATCCCTGCAAATACTCGCACACAGGAATGGTTGAGAGTTGTTTGTCACTAGGCCGTGGTTCTCTACGGAATGTTGCACCACGTAATGTATTTTATTTATTTCTTTTCTTGCTTTTCCTTTCACAATCCGTTCCAAAACAAAAAAGTCTTCGATTTTAAGTGATTGAAGTCGCAAGCCTAGAGCACGTCGATACTCCTGAGCCTTAGCCTCTTTCCATTTAAGTTTGGGCTGGGGCCGCATAAAGGTTATTTCCTCATCTTTCTAAGTTTGAATTTGTATTGTCACAACAACAGTAAGATGGTTTGAATATGATACTTCACTTATCTCAACATCTTTTACGAACGGTTTCCAATCTTCCGTTCTAAATAAAACAAGAGTTATTGCAATGATTAAATAAATAAAACTAACAGAAATATTTTCTATTCAAAGCTTATATGTACTTTTATTTTAAACACTTTGAAATTTTATTCAGATTTGTCAGTTTGCTGGATTCATTGTTAAAAAGTTCTATATCAAAATTTTAATTTCCTCTCAAATTATTTTTTTTGTTAATTTTTATTAAAAAATTCTAAAACATTCCTAAAACATCCGTTTTAATAGAACAAAATTATTCTGAAGGCAATCGTTGTACTATTTTTCATCTTTCGAATATTTTAGATGAAAAATATTGTTTTTTTTTTAATTTTTTGATTCTTAAAAAAAAACTGTCTTTAATTTTCAACAAATTCATACCATTTCAACCTATAAACGGTTGACACCGAGGTTAATATTCAGGCTCACAAGTTCATCACGACTATGCTGGACCAATTTAGATGAGGATATGGCCGAGTTAATGGCTTTGACAGATGCCTGACTGTCTGTAAAGATAGCCCCATTTCGGTTTTGTTTTGGGCTTTGTTTAAGTATCTTATATGCCTTCCTTATTGCCAGCAGTTCAGCCTGAAAAACACTAGCAAAGTCAGGAAGCCTAAAGGATTTGGCTACATTTAGGGACTCAGACAAGATCCCAGAACCAACTCCGCAATCCATGCTTGAGCCGTCAGTAAAGATGGTTGTGTCGAAACCTATCGACACGATGTCATCCTCCCAATCTTCTTTTGATGGGAAAAAAACCTTAAAACCCTTACTAAGGCTCAAAGTAGGAGTGCAGAAGTCAGTGTCTACCGAGATAATTATCTAAGAGAATCAATTTCGTTGTGTTGCTGTGACCATAAGGTTTTAACAACCAGCTAGCTGTTTGATTCCTTCAGCCTAATAGCGCTGCAGGAAACTATGTATTTAATAAAAAGGTCAATTGGTAGAAGATCCAAAATAACATTTAAGGCGTCCGTTGGGCAAGTACGCATGGCTCCTGTGGTGCCCACACAAGCTGTTCTATGAACCTTCTTTACCTTATCAATATTGTAGGCTTTGCTAAGAGCAGGCTTCCACACAATCAACCCATATGTTAAGATTGGACGTACTACGGCTGTGTACGTCCATAAAATCATCTTCGACTGTAGTCCCCACTTTTTGCCGAAAGTTTTGCTGCAGGTGTAGAAGAGCAACAGTTCAGTTTTACTTTATGGTTAACTCCTAGTCCACAACTCGTGACCCAGTTGCTAACTTTCATCAAAGCTGGCTCCGTGATTTCAGTAAACACAGAGGTGTACTTTCCTGACACCAATAGCACCAAATCATGCGCGTAGGCTACCGCCTTCACTCCACATCTCTCTAATTTAACGAGAATTGTATCCATGACCAGAAGCCATAGAAGAGGCGAAAGGACACCGCCCTGGGGTGTTCCCCTACTCACGTGTTTTGTTGCGATTGTATTGCCTAGAGTGGCTCGATTCTTACTACCACTGAGCATGGAAAGAATCCATTCTCGAATGAAGACTTCTACACCGAACTTAACGAGCGATTCTTCTATGGATTCGGTAAGGACGTTGCTAAAAGCACCTTCTATGTTTAGCAAGGTGGCAAGAGTAAATTCTTTATAATGGATAGTTTGTTCTACAGTAAGCACTACCTCATGGAGGGCAGTCTCCGTAGATTTGACCATAAGATAAGCATGCTGAGAGCTTTCGAAAGGTCGTCCAACTAGGGCTTCTCTAATAAGGTAATCAAGAATGCGCTCCAAGGTTTTAAGCTCAAAAGATGTTAAGCTTATTGGTCTGAAATCCTTCGCGGATTCGTGACCTCGCCTACCCACTTTCGGGATAAAAACTACTTTGACCTGTCTCCACGACACACACATTTAGGCACATGTTTGAGAAGGAGGCATCTTTTGAAAATTTGTTCCAGCCATGGAGCTGCCACATCATGCAATTTTTGAAGCATAACTGGCAGTATGCCATCCATGCCTGGGGATTTATATGGAGAAAAAGTATTGATGGCCCACAAAATAATGGTAATAACGGAATTGACTTGCTCCACATGAGCTACGTTTAGCTCTGTGGTTTCAAGCGATTCGGGGTTATCACTCTCGCAACCCGGAAAGTGCGTCTTCATCCGTAGCTTAAGAGATTCGGCTGGAGATTCTGTCCAGGTTCCATCAGGCTTTTTTAGAAATGAAGGATTACAATGTTCCTTCGATAAAACTTAGCGGAGTCCTTTATGTCTTTGATTGATTGACAGTATTCTCTCCAGCCTTGTCTTTTGGCTGATGACAGGGCTTCCTTGTAAATTTTAAGAGAGTCCTTATACGGTTGGTAAAACTTATGTTTGTGGCAGATATTGAAAATTGTCCTCGTCATTTTCCTAAGACTGGACAATTCTTCATTCGACTAAGATGGAAGGGTTTTACGGCTATATTTAACTGGGCAAGAGACTCTAAAAGCTTTACTTATAGAAGTTTTAAAGGTTTTTACCTTTGATTCAAGGTTTCCTATCGATTTAGTGAGATTCGGTAAAACGGTCTTGCACTCGAGGAGCTTATTGTTCTTTGCAATTCTTTTCTTTAAATGAACACAAGGTTGGTATTTTATTTACTGAGTGACAAATTAATATTGAAATTTCACTTCCCTTTTTGAAATACTCTATACAAATTCACTGTGAAATTAAAGCAGGTCAATGGCAAGAGCTAAAACATATGAATTTCCACGGCATCTCCATATGTTATGTTTCATTGATTCAGCTTTAAGGTTATAGATAAGAAATGTAATGTTTCGTTACAATATACTTAACAGTGCTTAGAATAAAATTTCATTTAATTTAACGAAATATTTGGTACAGCAAAATCTATTCACATCATAGAATTCTTCATAAAAAAGTGCGTATACGCCCAAGTATACATGCATTAAAAAAGGATCTTTTGATGATTTAAAGACTTCAAACGTATGTAGAAACGCGTTTCATGATTAATTGAGAAATGTAAGATCACCTTCTTGATATGAAATCCCGCTATATTTGACTTTTAAATTTCACATTTCGCTTTTGGAATAAATCTCATTTTATATTTATTTTTAATGGTTTCTGAAATTAAAATCCTTTTACCGTCCATGCTATATCTTGACAGCTTTTACCTGAAATTCTCATAAATTAAAAATACGAAACATTGCACCGATACTACTACTTCTCGAAATCGCAGAAAAAGCTGTTTCGTCCCCTAGATACTGATAACTATACATACAAGTAGGTATTTATATGTATGTATGAAAGGACCTACCTACCTTACTCCGTTCAACTTCAATTGCCATCAGAACATCCGTTTCGAGTTTCCACTTCCACTGCTATCCAGTCATTATTTAAAACACCATTTATACTTCAAAAAAAAGAAAGAAAGAAGTAGCAAAAAGTTATTGCTTGCATTTCCCCTGAGAGTTCGCCTCTTAATAAATTGCCACATTAGTGTAAAACTTACAACAATTTCATCCGTTCAAATCCACGAACAAAAAAATTAAACATCACGAGAAGGGGAATCCAAGGCTAAACGCGACGTTATAAAAAACGGATATATAAGAAACCGCATTTTGTACCCCCCCCCCCCCCTCCATCATAAGAATACAAAAGGATAGAAAGAGAGAGAAAAAAACAATGTTTTCCTGTTTTTATGGCGCCAAGCAAACAATTCGCAATTTTATTTTGTTTTAAATAAAACAAAAAATGCATAAAATAAAATATACAAATTAAAAGCCGAAAAGAGAACTCTCCAAACAAAAAGGACATTGAACATGAGAAATTGCTTTCACTTAGCCCGTAACACGAGCGTATCCTATATAAAGTACGTACTCTCTTATTGCTAACTTATGAATACAACGATACAATATACATATATTCACATACAGACACATGTAGGACCTTGTGCAGAAAAGGATTTTAATTTGAAGCTCCGTATAGTTTTTATACAGCAGTATACATAATTCCACGTACATGTACTATGTAGTGTGTGTTTATCTTTTACTAGTTTTTAACTGAGGAAGCTGTAAAAGTGCCGCAAGCACAGATCGTCCTGGTTCAGTTGGACAGTTGTACAAACACACAAATAATATAAAAATAAAAAACGGAAGGAATTTAATAAAAAATGTTTTTATTTCTGCGAGCACCTTTCTGTCGCCACCGATTTGATGTCCAAAAAACTGCAATTTACTTTCTACCAGTTTTTCGAGAATCGATTGGTTTTTTTTTTATACTGAATTTTTGTAAATAAGAAATGTTAAAAATAAAAAATTAAAACAAAAGTACAAAAATAAACAATTAAATTGTCTTCTCGCCGAAACATGGTAATTTATTTTAATGGACGTAAATATCTATCCATATATCCATTTTCTTTGCCTTTAAAATTTAAATATTGCAAGTAATAAAAAAGGTAATATCAAGCCTACAAATTAATAAAAATGCTTTTTATATTGACAGCTATTATATTTCAATATTTTACAAGTGCACAGAAAGAAATTAATAAAATTTAAACGATAAAATAAATAAATTAGGTGACGCAACAGTATGTTAAGAACTAAGACCTAGTGACTTACAAAGAATCCCTAAGAATTTACAAGAAGGCACTAAGGAAATCTAAGCGATCTTCCCAGCGATCCTTCTGTGGCACGATAAAAGGAAACGGACAACTAATCCAGCGATGCCAAGCTGCTTGAAAAATACAGTCGGCTCCTGGACAAATTCAAGTAATGAATCGCTGAACCTACTATTGGATACTCACTTTCCTGGTAGTTCTCTTACCGAAACTTGTAACAATGATAATCGTTCCATTTCCAATATAACATATACACAAGGTCTGTTCACAAGGGACAAGCAACAATGGGCTCTCAATCAATAGCTTCAAACCATTTAAATATGCAGGACCAGATGGAATAACACCAGCCGAGCTACAAAAGACTTCTGACATGTTTGCACCAATCCTTGACGCAATTTTTACAAGCTGTCTTTACCTGTTCCATGTTCCCTGGGCATGGAGAGAAGTTAAAGTTGTTTTTATATCTAAAACAGGTAAATGCTTCCTTGTCAATCCTAAAGATCTACGACCTATAAGTCTATCATCATTCCTTCTTAAGACCTTGGAAAGATTGATTGATATCCATTTAAGGCTAAGTATCGATACAAGACTTCTGTCTTCGACTCAACATGCCTACTGTTAAGGTAAATCGATAATAACAGCGTTACACACTTTAGTACGCACCATTGAATATTCCCTCCATCATAAAGAGTTCACTAAGGTTGCTTTTCTTGATATAGAAGGTGCCTTTAACAACGTGAACACATCTGCAATCACATCTGCACTAACATCTCTAAATGTATAGAGCTCGCTTCGCGAGTTAATTCATTTAATGCTGACTAGCAAAATAATTAACTCAAAACTGAGTAACTCTTCTGCAAGACGATTCGTTAGTGGAGGGACATCGCAAGGTGGTGTTCTATTCCCTCTCCTCTGGAACCTAGTGGTGAATGAAATCCTAACTAGTCGGGATGCGGAGGGTTTCAGAGTGATAGCCTATGCAGACGACGTTGCTATAGAAGTTTCAGGAAAGCATTTTAACACCTTAAAAGAACTGTTGCAAAATGCCTTAGACAGACTAATACTTTGGGCTGATCGGTGTGGACTGGGTGTTAACCCACACAAAACCGATTTGGTCTTATTTTCGAGGAGATACAAAATTCCATTTATCAACCCTCCCTATGTTAAAGGAATCCAACTAAAATTCTCAGACGAGTCAAAATATCTGGGTCTTTTTTGCATGGAAACACAATTTACAGGAAAGAGTCAAAAAACCTACTGTAGCTCTCTTTCCTTGCAAAAAAGCTATTGGTAATAAATGGGGTTCACAACCCAGAATGAGGCAGTAGCTATACAAATCGGTAATCCGACCGATTTAAATATGAGGTGTGGCAATAGGATGGACTGTGGACAATTCGACAGAAACTTTCAGATTTCTATACCTTCGAGATCTATCTGAGATGATTGAGCATTCCTGGAAGACAAACCAATCCATTTTCATAAACAAAAGAAGGGGTTGGTGGATAAAAGAATCCTTGTCCTGGCTTTAAAAAACGTGATATCAAAATCTGATATCCGTTTTTCTCAGATAGTCTGTCTCTACAAACTCTATAACAGTCCATAACCAGTTCCAGTTTAATATTCACCTTTGCTGGTTGCCGGGCCATAGAGATATTCTATGTACATAACTGTAAGGCAGATGAATTCGCCTGGAACGGTACAGTACAACCCATCCTACCACGTTTGGCAAATGTTGGCCAATGTATCAATGTACCAATCGCTACTTGTAAATTATTGGTAATGCAAGGCGCTATGAAGAAGGCAAACACCAGGTGGAACAACATCACCTCGTGCTAGGTCACAAAAAACATCTGGCCTGCACTAAATTTAAAACGATCAAGGTGCTTGCTATCTTTAAGCAGATCGCATATAAGCTCGGAAATAATTGTCAAACCGGACACTGTTTAATAGGAAAGCACGCCACGCGGCTAGGCGTATTCTCAAATGACTTTTGCAGAAGCTTTATGAACGAGGAAAAGGAGGAAACAGTTCTTCACCTTCTCTATATATACCCTGCTCTCGCTCAAAAAGGCAAGACTTACCTAGGAAAATTCTTCTTTAAAGATCTTAACGATATAAATCATATCAGCATAATCAGCCTCTCACGTTTCGTAAGGGACTCTAACTGGTTTCTTTGAGCTTAGGGGGAATCTTCAAGATTTATGTGATATCACAACGGGGTATTAAACTGGCCTAAGTGTGTCCGATTCCATCATGGACAGCCACTTTAACGTAACCTAACCTATATCTGAGAACCGTTTTGGCAATATGAGAAATTCAACTGGGACAGTCTTAATGAATTGTTCAGGAAATTTAACTGTTCACAATGCTTCCTCGATAGTGATGTGAATTTCAGGGCAGATATTGTTACAAATTTAATTCTTTGCTGAATAAGAAATGTTTATCCCAAATAGGGTAAAATTTATTAAACCTTAGGAGAACTCATGGTTTGATTCAAGCTGTTAAAAGGTTATTAGAACCAGAGATGTTATTTTCCGTTGTTATAAAGCTTACCCTGCTTGATAACCGGAATAAATTCAAACAAGCTAGAAAGACCTATAACGGTCATATTCGACAAACCAAATGTTTTTATTAAAAGACATTACTGTACAAAATACTACAATGTCCCAAATGTTGAAATGTTTGGTCATTTGTAAAAAACGTACGAAACACCACACCATCCTCGGTTCCAACCCTCGTCCACAAAGGCGATTGATAAATCCAATTTACTTGTGGCACAGTTTGCTGTTAATTCAACGCTACCAGAAAATGTTATCAGTCCTCCTTAGAATTTTATCAGTCCTCCCGAGAATGTCATCAGTCCTTCTGTTCTTGAGAGCGTAAATACAAATCTTCTAGCCTAGATAGCATTCCCCCTATTGTTCTGAAGATGTGTTCTTCAATCACTGCGAACCTGTTTTCATTTCTTCTACTCTACAGGTCTCTTTCCGAGCTTATGGAAAACAGCATTTGTTCAGCCAGTCCCTAAAAATGCCGAATTCTATTTTCCTCTAACTATTGTCCAAAAGCACTCACGTCCCATCTTTCCAAGATCATTTGAACTGTGATAAATTATCAGCTCAAGAAATATCTCGAAGAACGGAAGCCCCTTAATTACTGGCAGTATGGCTTTTGTAGCAAAAGGTCCACTGGTGATCTCTTAGTTTATCTCACCGAACAGTGGAACAAATCTTTACTTCATTTTGAAGAAATACGATTATTGCACTTGATAATTAAAATCCAAGGGCGGAGTTGGGGATCAAGCTTTCTTATCGAAAATGCATGGTTTTTGTATTAATTAATCTCTTCTCTTCCAAGTTTTATTGGATGGTTTTTAGTCTGGAATTCATAAAATGAATGATGGTGTTCCTCAGGGCTCCCTTTTTACTCCGACTTCTAATGCATTAAAATGTTTCGCTGGCGGCAGTACTCTCAGCTTTTTATACTCATTTCTAGATTAACATCCTTAGCCTTTGGATGTGGAACTTCAACGGCCGCTTATGATAAGCTCAAAAAATTCCAATCTCGACAACATTGTCCAATGGAAAATTATTAGCCATGTAGAATTGTATGCTTCATAAACTCAATGCTGTATCCTGTTATTAAAGCGCAACCCAACTTGGAATCCGCTGAAATAAGTGGCACTTGCATCGAGAAAATTAATCAACTTTTAGTATTCACAGATCATCTTTTATGAAATGATCACATGATCGATATTGCCAAAGATGCTACTAGATGCTTAGAATTTCTGCAACCGTGAAAGAAGTGTTTCACCCCTGTAATTTATAAAGCCATAATTTTAAACAGGATAGAGGCGATGGAACTATATCCGAAACAATTAGGTCACTCGAACACCGGCAATATTTTTCATGCCTTTCGTTATTCTACCGGTATTTTTATAAACAGTGTTCTGTCGAATTGGGCAGTTGCAATACTCAGTCCCTCAAACAATTCAGCCGTAATACTCGGACTTCTAGGAGTGCACACCAGTCTTACCTTGAGCTGAATTAGAGACGTACTGTCAAGTATAGAGATTATGTTTTTAACCGCACATCGAGAATGTGGAATGCTTTACCCAACTCTATTTTTCCTCATCATTTTGATATTCAAAACTTTAAGACCACCGTTATGTTGTCTTTAATCCTACCAAATTTTCCTTAACCTCAAACTGTATTTAAACTTCAAACTTTTTAAGGGTATTAGTAACCCTTTGAGTTCCTTGTCTTTCCTCGATTCCTTGTCCTTCCAACAACGATTACATTTTTTTTTTAGATCTTAAAGCTTTTAAAGTTCACTGATGGAGTCCTTAAATTGCATAAAACTGTTCTAGCTTCCTCTTCCTTCCAATAATGATATGATCTTCTTTTTAATAGATCTTAAAGCTTTAAAAGTTCATTGATTAAGTGATCTAAGTTATCTCCATTAATGAGTTCCATTTTTACAAATTCAAGTCATCGATAATAAGTTGATTTATTTTCTTATTTAAGGACTTGAAAGTTCCAAATAAGATTGTTTAAAACTCTCTTCATTATCAACATGTCACTGTTTATAGAGGTTTTTGTTCTATATAGCATTGTGATTGAACCATACTTATTGGAAAGAAGTGTGGCTGTATTTGGAAATACAAATATTTTGTATGTTTTATTTTCAGCTAATTAGAATAATTAATACAATAATTTATTATTATAAACCCCTCAAATAGTCTCAATTTTGTCCTGCTCAAATTAAGGACAACTTGCCATCCTTTACAGATAATGTCTTTTACAAATATTTGTATATTAATAAAAAAGGGTAGTCTTTCCCTCGTTATTATATGACTTCGAAGACAACAACGACGAACGCGAAGACGACGACGTGCTAGTATGACACGAAAATAATATCAAAAGGCCTTAAACCTCATTAACAAAATCACGAGCTTTTAATTTCGACTCTTCCCAAAGAAATAAAATGTAAGACCAGAAGGTGTCCTTTTTTTTTGTTCAATTGAAATTAAAAAACAAGAGTGTCCTTGAATATTTTATTTTTGTTTTTCGTGTTTCATTTTTTTCCAATTCAAAAGGAATTTTAAAAATTTCAACTTCAAACAAGCATCATCTCATCATCAGAAATCCAATTGAAACGGTCTAACGGGCGAGGAATGAAAATGAGAGTAGGTACACTCGTTCGAATAAAGAAGTTAGTATCGACACAAATTAAAGATGATACCAGAACCATTTGAGATTGAATTGTGGCCTTCTATAGGGAAAAAAAGCAAAACAGAGAAGAGCAGACATATTCCATAGTCATAACGATTCGAAACGAATTGTAGAAAAATGTAAATCTTATGCAATTTCATTTTTATGTACAACTGATGGTTGAGTCCTTAGGCGGAATTTTATTTGTTTTTTCTTTCAAAATGACCGGGATTTTTACTTTCCCCTTCACCATTTAAAGTGGAATATTAAAAAGAAAAATATTTGCAAGCATTTTTTAATTAACTCTTATTATTAAAGTATGCAATGAAATTTGTAGATTTTGTTTCCTAATACAGTTAGTCAAGACTCATGCTTGTATACCTTCCACATTATTTCAATCGCTTCTTTTTTTAGTTGAAATTATGTTTTTTAATTGATAAAACGAATAACAGCGCTTATATGGATGCGGCTTTGACATTGGAGCCAGACTTAGACAAGAAGTCATGAGCTATAATTGCATCAACGAGCGCCTCATGACCATCCGCATCAATGCTAAATTCGGCAACATTAGCCTGAAATAATCGCACGCAGCCAGAGAAGAAAAGGATGACAACACCAAAGATATGTTCTTCGAGCTCATTCACAAAACATATGAACAGTGTCCTGGGCGATTTTAATGCCAAGCTAGGAAGGGAAGACATCTTGGTGGAATAATCGGGAAAAACAGCCTACACGACAACATTTCCGACAACGGATTCAGGCTTATAAATTTTTCTGCGAGGCGAAACGTCATGGCCGTCAGTACGCGTTTTCCACACCTCAACATCCACAAAGGAACTTGGAGTTCTTCAGATCAAACTACCGTCAACCAGATTGACCATATTGCGATCGACGCCAGACACGCTTCCAGCATCATGGATGTCCAAACTTTCCGAGGACCTTACATCGACTCGGACTACTACCTCGTTGTAGCCAAGGTAGCACTTCTGGTTTAGAGACTCAAGGCAAAACAGGGAGATGCTGGGAAAAGGAACAACGTCGAACGGCTACAAACGCCAGAGATCGCCAAATCCTTCTCCGACTGAGTTACAAGTAACCTCTCTCGAAGTTCTCTGCCGCCAGCACAATGTATCGAAAACCAGGCAACATTGCCAAGATGCCGCCTCTGATTTGCTGGGTTTTAAGAAACCACCAAAAAGGAATCCCTGGTTTGATGAGGAATGTCGGCAGGCAAATTCAACCAAACACGTAAAGCTGCGCTGCATAAAAGGACGAGAGCTGTTCATGAGCTCTATGAGCAGAAGAGGCGAGGAACACCGACTTGTCAGAAGGAAAAAGAAAGAGCATGAGAAGCGTGTGGTCGAAGATGTTGAGAGACTTAAAAGCATTAATGAAGTTCAAAAGTTTTATGAACAGATGAAATTAAATTCAAAGGCACATAAACCTAGAACCGAAGGCTGCAAAGACGGAAGTGGAAACATCATAGTGGAACCGCAGTTAATGCTGAAGATATGGAAGCACCACTTCTGCAGACTGTATAAAGGCGACGACGAACCAAATTCCGCAGTCAGGCAGGATGATCCATTCAACATAGACGACCAAAGCCAACAATGCCCTCCCGACTTAGACGCAGTAAAGATTGCCACATCTAAGCTAAAGTCTAATAAAGCCGCTGGAGCGGATGGCTTGAATACCGAGTTCTTTAAAGCAGCTGGAGATAAAATGGTTAGGAGCATGCACCAACTTATCTGTAAAGTATGGTCGGAAGAAAGCATGCCCGATGAATGGAAGCTCAGTATTGTTTGCCCGATCCTGAAAAAAGGATAAACTCTAAACTGAACCAGCTATAGAGGAATCAATCTACTTAACATCGCCTTTAAAATCTTCTCTAACGTAATACAGTGTGGTTTTATACCAGGAAAGTCCACAGTTGATCAAATATTCACATTACGTCAGATCCTGGAAAAACCCAAGAACACCAAATCGACACCCACCATCTTTTCATCGATTTAAAGGCCGCATTTGACAGGATCTACAGGGACGAGCTGTATAGAGCCATGTCCGTTTTTGCAGGTTGACCATAGAGTATTCACGCTGCTCCATAAAGGTTAGAAACAACTTAACAGAAGCGTCAAGACAAGGTGTAATGGTCATTTTTTGATGAGCCCCACCATCAGCATGAACATAACATCCAACGGCATCATTTGAAAAGTTCTGAGAAAATAGCACTGGTTTGTTATATAGGATGTGGAATCAACAAGAAATTGAAAGAGTTGAAATGTTTGCAACAGAAAAAAGACATCGAAACGCCTTACACTAGAAAATTCTTCATACGGGGTGACCAATAAATAAAGTCAAACGCGGCACTAGACTACCAAGTCCTCCTAACACATCTTGCGATTTATTAAGCAAAGCTAGCTCTGCTATTCACCTCAAAGCTTCGTCGCAGTGAATTAACAACAACATTGGCCACTCCGTAATTCTTAGGTATTCAAAATAAATTCAAAAGCAAACAGAGTAAACCATCCCCCACGTGCAATTCGACAAAAACTTCCAGATCTTTGTGGGAGGATAGAGTATTTCTGGAAGACGAGGCGAAATTAAGTCTCTCATTCGGCCATCTCAATCATTGTAGCGTGTTCCAGGCGATAAAATAAGTCTTGTCCTCATTTAAAAAAAACGTGATATCAACATCTGATATCCGAATTTTCTCAGATAGTCAGGCCGCTATCAAATTTCTGGGCTCTGTGTCTACAAACTGTATAACAGTTTATAACTGTCGATCATCTCTAACGGAGATAGCACAACAGTTTAATATTCACCTTGGCTGGGTGCCGGCCATAGAGACATTCAAGGTAACTATAAGGCAGATGAACTCGACAGGAATGGTACAGTACAACCCATTCCACCACATTTGGCTAATGCTGGCATACGAATCGTTACATGAAAGGTATTGCTTATGCAGGACGCTATGAAGAAGGTAAACATCAGGTGGAATAACATCTCTTCTCTGTACATGCTCTACTCCAGCTCAAAAACGTTAGAGTTACCTAGAAGAATTCTTCTACGACGATCTAAACGATCTAAATCATATTAGCATAATCAGTCTCTCACGTTTTGTAAGGGACTCAAACTAGTTTCTTTGAGCTTCAAGATGTGGTATCACAATGGGCCATTAAACTTGTCTAAGTGTGTTCTACTACATCACGAACCCCCACTTTAACCTAACCTAACCTAACCTATGAGTATAATTCTCCGAATTGACGCTGACAACCGTTTCATCGTCGTTTTCGAAGAAGTTAGTGCACCAAACAGTTACTTTTTGGGGGATGTAATTCAATTGCTTGAAGAACTTCTGTATTAATATGGCCACCGAGTGAGAACAACCAACTTTTGTTCAAGCACCCATTCGACGTATCTACAACGTTGTAAATGGCCAGCTGGCTTCAGTTGTATGTGTTGGACTTTATGGATGTTGGTGTAGATCTAAATTTAAAATACGCCATAATGTGCAGTAAGAGAGTCCTAATTCTTGAGAACGATGAGAAATCGACACATTGGATCTTCGGCAACACTTTCACTTATATCAGCGATATTTACAGAAGCACGAGGTTCAAAATGATGGAGCATTGTTGTTGGTCCATAGATATGCGGCGTCGAGTCTTATCGCTGTACTCGCTGCCACTTGTTTACTGAAGATGTCGAGGGGTTTCAGATGGAGGAGAGTGTCTAACGCTGCTGAGGGTGTGGTTCTCAATGCCCCGCTTATGCAGAGACATGCAGTGCGTTGGACTCTGCTGAGTTTGTCGTAGTATGTGACTTTCTCCAGTGCAGTCCACCATACTGCAACCCCGTACGTAAGTATTGGTCGGATGACCGGTGTGTATAACCAGTAGGTTATGCGAGGTTGAAAACCACATTTGCTTCCTATGGCTTTGTTGCAAAGGAAAAGAGCTACTGTAGCTTTTTTAATTCTTTCCTGAATATTAGGTTTCCAACTTAATTTGTTGTCCAATATCAGACCAAGATATTTGGCTTCACTGGTAAAAATTAGTGGTACACCTCTTATTGAAGGAGGTACAATTAAAAAGGAAGAGGCCTGTTTTTTAGTGGATTAAGACGAAGTCCGCAATGATCAGTGAGCATATTGAGGGCGATTTAGAGGAGGTCTCTCAGTGTATTAGCATGTTCCCTTGTGACGGCGCTAACAACATCATCGGCATATGCAACCACTCTGCAGCCTTCCCTTTCAAGGGATATTAGTAGTTCGTTAACCACTATGTTCCACAGGAAAGGGGACAGAACACCACCTTGCGGAGTGCCTCTACTGACAGACCTTTTTGTGCAAAAATCCCCCAACTTAGAGTTGACGATCCTGCTTTTAAGCCTTATATTAATCAACTCACAGCTGGAGTATTTGACGTTTAAGGTCGTCATAGCAGAAGTGATAGCGGATGTGTCAACGTTGTTGAAAGCGCCCTCAATATCCAGGAAGGCCACCATTGTATATTCCTTTTGCTTTAGGGAGTATTCGATAGTTCTTACAAGAGTGTGAAAAGCTGTTTCTACCGATTTCCCTTTGTAGTAAGCATGCTGAGACACGTAAGTGGTTGATAAAGACCAGAAAAATTCCATCCGCATTTGGAAAACAAAGAATAAACACGAGATCCAAGCAAGCACAATTAAATTTCATGAACAAAAATAAATTGTTTATGTTTATGCTTTCAAATTGGTCTAGGAGATCACTGTTAAAGAGCATAAGGCCATTCTATAAGAACCAAAAATGTTGGTCACTAATAATACCTTCGAATTATTCTGCAAAATAGTTCATATTTTTGTTAATTAAACAGGGCCGATTACTTGTTTTGTTTTATTAATAAACAATTGTACATAAGGCGAGGCACACTTAAGAAATTCTAATAACTTTTGACAGAAATTAAAATTCGTATACCAACTATAAGAATAAACTAATATTATTATACGATAAGTATGATTAAAGTTCCCGTATATTTTCTTTAAACTTGTCTATTAAATAAATTGAACTGAAATACACCATTTTTCATATATTTTTGGCTCCCACAAGTAAATTGAAAATGTAATCAACCATTATTTCGGTATCATTTAATCAAAGAAAAAACACAAACCGTTTAACCTTTTTTAATTAATTAGGATCATTCATAGTTGATTTGTATACGTTTTATTCAAAGTTAAGCTCATAAGAGTCAAACCTGGAATGCTTAATTAGTGTTACCATGTTATTGTTATTTCGATAGGAAGTTATGATAATCGATCTGATTTACCGAATTGAAAATTGTGACATTTCTCGACGTTTTAAGGTCCCTAGAGTCGAAATAAAAGATTTTAAAGGAGATGTTTGTGCGAGCGTGCGTACGTGCGTTAGTGACGTTTTTTTCGTCCTCCTCGAAAAATGTACGAATAAAAAAAGATTTTACAGTTTTGTTATAAAAAATAAAAACCTAAAAAATATTACTCAAAGTTGGTCAAAATTGAATTTCGAGTCAAATGTATTTTCAAAAACTTGAGATTTTTGCTTCCAACTAATTTTATCTTATAAGAAATATTGAATTTAGCATTCGGTAAAATTTTGAGAAAAATCAAATTGACAATTGACTTACAAAAAATAAAAACAAAAATTAATAAAAATAGATTATCGTGCCAAATAACTTTTCAAAACTTTGAGAAATTGACTTTAAACTTTGTTTTTTGAAAAAAAAATTGCTGTCGGCATTCAGTAACATTTTGCGAACAATCGAATTGACACTTTTCTTACAAAGAATTAACAAAAGTTGGTAAAAATAGATTTTTAAAAATGTAATATATAAGCTTCCCCGTCCCGGCTTCGCAGGCGAAGACATAAATAGGTACAGATATTTAAGTTATAAGCGTGCTAATTAAAACGACCATGAATCATTATATTAGAAAAAAATTGTATGCTGATCTTAAAGCCTCCCTGTACACTACGTTGGCTGTGGTATTTGTAGGTGGCAACAGAACGTATTGATTTTCAGGAGATCCTACTCGAGAAAGTGTCGAAAGTCGATACCAACTATAAAGAAAGTTTGTCCCTGGGATTTATTTATTGTAAGGGCAAATGATATTTTTAAAGGAAACTGTAACCTTTTAAAGGATATGGGCAAATCAGTTGGTATCATCGGGATCCGCAAAATATGTGCGAGCTGACCGGCCACGGAACCCGTAGGGATAGTTGCTACAATACCATTATCTTTTAAATTTTGATCAATAGTCCATTACACAATTGAGAGGGCTTAAATTTCTTAAAAGTACGTCCGTACGTTCGCGACGTTGTTTTTTTCGTCGTCAATAGCTCAAGAACCAGAAGAGATATCGATTCCAAATAAATTTTATTATACAGATAATAAGGCAGAAAGATGCAGAAAGGGCTCTCAAGAAAATTGCTACGGTGGTTTTTTTTACCAAAGCAGTTTGAAAAAAAGGTGACAATTTTGGTTAACCCTAAATATCTTACGAACCAAAAACGCTAGAGACTTGAATTAAATTTTATATAATATACTGTAACGTCAAGGAAGTATATTTAAAAAAAAAATCCATTTAACAGTTTTTTTATAAATCAAAAAACTGAAAAAAAAATTTGTCAACTACAAAATTTTACGACTAAAATATGATTTCGTTTCCAAAACAATTTTGTGCAACGAAGAATAATGTTTTTGACATCTGATAATATTTTCAGAAAAATCGAATTGACAGTTTTTTTTATAAAAAATAAAAATCTAAAAAAACATCTTCAAAGTTGGTAAAAATTGATTTTCAACTCAAATATTTTTTCAAAAATTGTAGATATTGGCTTTAAACTATTTTTATCTTTCAAAAAATATTGTTGTTAACATTCAACAAAAATTTTGAAAAAAAATTAAAAACCTAAAAAAAAATTAACAAAAGTTGGTAAAAATTGATTTTCGACTCAAATATCTTTCCAAAAATTTGAAATATTGGCTTCAATTAAATTTTATCTTATAAGAAATATTTTTTTCAACATTCGGGAAAATTTTGAAAAAAATCGAATTGACAGTTTTCTTACAAGAAATAAAACTCTTAAAAAAACAATACTAAAACTTGGTAAAAATGTACTTTCGACTCAAAGCTATTCAATTTGTTAAATGTATAAAGTAGTTATAGTGACGTAACTACAATAGTAAGACAAATGGTCTCTCGAAGTATTTTGTAGATATTGATATATTCTATAATACTGTCGAAGATTTTTGTGTCCTATCATTAATATTCTTGGCAGCGAATGCAATGAAAGATATTTTATGTTAAATTTTGTACACCTTCGGTTGGTTTTAATAGGAATTTCTAAAGTTTTCTATTGTAATCTAGTTCTAAATATAGCCCAAATTACTCAGTGATAATGTGGCTTTCAAATGAAAAAAGAATTATTAAAATCAGTCCAGTACTTTTTGAGTTTATTCGTTACATACAAAAATACATATCTTTCCTCTTTATAACATTAGTTATAAAAAATATAGTTTTTAACATTCAGTATTTAATTTCAATAAAAGTCGTCAGTTTTTTTCATAGAAAATTAAAATCTACAAAAAATATTAACCAAAATTAGTAAAAATTTATGTTTGGTTCTCGATATCTCGTGAACAATAGAAGATATTGGCTTCAAACTAATTTCATTCATCCAATTTGTATTTGTTTATATAAGAAATAACAACTTTTAAGAAATGCTACTTAAATTGGTAAAAATTGGTTAGCGACTAAAAATCTCGGTACCAAAAATTGATTTTGAAATGAAACTATTAAATCATACTCAAAATATAGTTGGTTATTTTAAATTTTTTTAGAATAATTCAACTGAGAACTTCTTTAACTTTTTTCGAAATACATATTCCTACAAATCTGGTCACCCCAATTCGCAATTAATTAGCGACTTCAGGCAGCAGGATGTGCGCGTTCACCTTCTCAATGGGAACATATTGTATTCCATTTCTTTACAAGACGTACGAGCGACGTACGTTTAAGAAAACAAATTATGTTCGGGAATAAGAAAAGCTTCAATCCTTGAATCATTAACCGTACACACTACACACACATAAATTGGTGAAATGTTTATTTATATTTTTTTTTTGTTTCTAACTCAATGAATCCTTCTGTTTTTGTTGTTGCTGTTGTTGTTGGTTTTGAGGGGGGGGGGGAATATGGGTGATGGGGGATTTATACCTGGATAAATAAATACAGGAAATATTTAGCAACCGTGGAATAATTAATGCTATCTAATGGAGCTAGCCTAAGGTAAATGAGAGTCAAGCTTGTTGGCTTTGCACAGCACAAATGCTTAATTAAATTATGTTCGCTATTATTCACAACAAGGATGACAACAAAACAGCAGAGGTATACAGAGGGCGAATATGCTTTTGGTTAATCTATACCTACTTTGGAAAGTCTTGTATTTTTATCTGTATTGCCGTGAATTTCGAATCGAATGACAAGTGGGTTGATGGATAGACAGGATGTTCGGCTTCTGTTCTGTGGATTAAGAAGAGGATATGAATGAGTATAGGTGTAGGTAGGTAACCACCGTCTTTTTTTCTTTTGTATAGGTAAGGTTTTATTCAATTTTGGATTTCGGTGAAGAATCTGAATCTGAATCTGAATCTGATGTGATTTCAGAAATATTGATTGAGCAGCGAATGTCTGGTGTGTTGATGGCACAGGCAGTGTTTGTATGGCTTTAGCTTGACGTGCCATCGAATTTAGATTGTTTGTGTTGAGTTTGCAACAAGAAGATGAATTTGAGTGACGTGCGTATAGCGTTACGTACATTTCTACGAAATGAGATTCCTGAATTGAAAGTTCAGAGAAATGAAAGAAAGAAAGATACAATTTATTATTCGAACATTATTAAAGGTATGAATGTATTCTGCTTGTCATAGAAATAATTTGTTTTCGTTGAGTGTATTGGTAGACATAATTTGATGAATTATGAGTCAGTGACATTTATGCTGAAAGAAATTACGAGCGTTATGGTACGGTAGGTAAATTTTAAATCAATAACGACAGATGAATTGAGATGGTATATATCCGTTCTTAACTTTCAATGTATACGAACTATGTATATATTTATGGCAAGTACTGCATTCGTTAAATATGCCCAACACGAGATTTCAATCAAATTTGATATTGCAATGGTAGAGAAGTCGAAAAAAGTGGGTCAAGTGATCCAGCGTCCATTTGTGTGTCCTTGCGCCTACAGCCCAAACTCTTGGGTCGATGGAGTTCAAAATTGTGAATAAAGGTTTTAATCAATTTGCGATATTCATGTTTTAAATATCGTTTAAAAACCAAAAATAAAAGTAGGTCCCATATACATTTTTTGGTAAAAAATAGAAAATTTGAATACCATCAAAAATTGTTCCATAATTTCATATGATATTTTGGAAAATTTTGGTTGACTCAAAATATATCACTAAAAACATAGAACATGTTAGAGATTTTGTGGTTTCAAAAGTATAGCTCTGGAATTCGACATCTGTCCTGCGCACACTCAAGGGAATATTACTACCCTTATTATGCAGAGACACAGTGTGAGCACTAGGAAGGGGAGAAAGGGTTTGAAAGAAGATGTCGTTGCACATTGGTTTTGAATTCCTGAATATTGCAATAACTTGGAAAAAAAAGTGTGGTAAGGCCATCCACATTCGCGTAGTACGGCTAAAGAACGAATCTCTGTATTTGACGGTACGGCTGAAGTTGGACTCGAGGATATACTAATAAATATTCCTAGATGCGCGAGTATTAAAGTTGAACTATTTAAGGGGAGGAATGCAGCTGGCTATTTCACTAGACCATAAACCGTTACAATAGTGGTAAAAAAGGTTCAGACAAGAAACCTTACGACGATGTTTAAGCGAAGTGAATGAACTTATGATAATATTATCATCTATCAGTTTAAATGCTCTACATTCAATACTATCCAAGAGGCTTAAGTAAGTTGCAGGAGCAACAGCCCAGATATGGGAGTTATACATAAGCTTTGGACGTATATATGTCTTGCAGATAACAACCAGATCAGAGGATAGAAAAACGTTTTGCGTAGCCTTAAAACCCAAACATCTTGCGTCATTTTTGGCGACATCGCGTATGTGATCGTTCCACAAAAGGGGGTTGGTGATACACATGACAAGGGGCGTATATCTCGCTTTAACTATACAAGACAATATTGGGTTTTGCAAGCATTAAATTCTACGCGTTTTTTTATGCCCTATTGCAGTTCCACATCCGAAGAAGAGGGATGTAAATCTTAAAACGAATATGAAAAGCTAAGAATACTTTCGTCAGCGAAACGATGTATTTAATAAAAAGAAAAAGAGATCATTAATAAAAATGACAAAGAGTGTTGGAGATAGAACAGAGCTGTGGGTCACACCAGCATTTATCTACTGTTCGGTGAGATGAACCATGAGATCACCAGTGGACCTATTGCTACGAAAGCCGTATGAAAAGCTTTCGATCTTCACGATATTTCTTAAGCTGATAATTAATCAGCGTTTCCATGACTTTGAAAAGAAGGAACGGAAATGCAATCGGTCGGTAATAAGACGGTTAGAAAGATTCGCCTTTTTTGGGGAAAACGACGATGAAACGGCTCTCACCGTCAATTAAGAGCGTTATGGTCTTATGATAATTGACTTTTTTTTGCGTGCTATTGAAAATTACTATTTGGAGAATATGTGGCTCAACAAGACAGTGCCACATGTCACAAAAATTATTTCCGTGATGCGTAATTTTTAATCGTGGCGATATCAACTGACCAGAAGGTAAACTCTTGAGCACAACAAACATTTGTCAAGTTATGGCTGAGATACCGCCCAATATGTTTTTAAATGTGGTAGAAAAATACCTCAAAAGAATCAATGGTTGCAATTTTTGGTAATGATCACTTAAATGATGTAATGGAGTTAAAAAATTGCCCTCTAGATGCCGGCTATTGACCCTGTAGGACGCGTTCTAAGCGAGATATTCGCATTTTAAGTTTGGGAATGATTCCTTACTCATAATCGTAAAATTTCAGGCCTCTATAGTGTTTAACTACAATATTTATGACATATATCATGCAAATTATATTTTAGATGTGTTTTATTTCTAACTTCCCATAGGAAGTTTGGGTCCGATTTGTCAAATTGAAAATTTTGACATTTCTCGACGTTTCAAGGTCCCTAGAGTCGAAATAAAAGATTTTTAGAAAGATGTCTGTGCGTGCGTGTGTACGTACGTTCGTAAGTCCGTACGTTCGCGACGTTTTTTCGTTGTCCATAGAACCAGAAGAGATATCGATTTCAAATAAATTTTGTCACCTCCAAAATTTTACGACTAAAATATGATTTCATCTCCAAAACAACTTTGTGCAACGGAAAATAATGTTTTTGACATCTGATAAAATTTTGAGAAAAATCTAATTGACAGTTTTTTTTATAAAAAAATAAAAATCTTAAAAAAACATTACTCAAAGTTGGTAAAAATTGAATATCGATTCAAATACCTTTTTCAAAAACTTGAAGTTTATGCTTCAAACTTATTTTATCTTATAAGAAATATTGTTTTCAACATTCTGAAAAATGTTGAGCAAAATGTTAATTCAACAGTCTTTTTACAAAAAATAAAAATTAAAAAAAAAATTAATAAAAGTTGGTAAAAATTGATTTTCGACTCCAATATCTTTTCAAGACTTTGAGATATTTGCTTTAATTTACTTTAATCTTTCAACAAATATTGTTGTCAACATTCAGTTAAATTTTGATAAAGATTAAATTGAAAGTTTTCTTACAAAAAATTAAAAATCGAAAATAAATTAACAAATGTTGGTAAAAAGGATTTTCGACTTAAATATCTTCTTAAAAATTTGAGATAATAGCTTCAAACTAATTTTGACTTTGACAAATTTTGATAAAAATCGAATTGACAGTTTTTTTTTACAAAAAATAAAAACCTAAAAAAATGTATAAAAGTTGATATTGGTTTTAAACTAATTTTATCTTATAAGAAATATTGTTTTCAACATTCGATAAAATTTTGAAAAAAAATTGAATTGACAGTTTTTTAATAAAAAATAAAATTCTAAAAAAAACAATACTAAAACTTGGTAAAAATTTACTTTCAACGCAAATAGCTTTTTAAAAATTAAAAATATTGGCTTCAAACTTATTTTATTTCACCGAAAATATTGTTTTCGATATTCAGTAATTTTTATATAAACAGGCCTATTCTGCTATTCCTTGAGGGGAATTTTACTTGAATTTTCACTAATCATTATTCTGCTATTCATTCGAAGTGAATCTGTGTATGTCGGTAACGTCGGTATTACTGCGCGGTATTCTTCTATTCACGTGAAAGCATTGATTCTATACAATTCAGGTCCGTATATAAAATGCAGCGGATTTTTCATTTGATGCCAATTTGGTTAATTCTTGTAAGCAAAATGTAAGTGAAAACTAATTTATTGCTAAATTTGGAATATTTGTTTTATAAATAAAAGAACATTAACATTTTTAGTGCAAGGAATACACTTTTTAACATTTCTCCAAAGCTCTCTGTTTGAGGATTCTCTTATTCCTCTGCTTACAATTGGAATACTGCCCATTTCCAAATATTACACAAATTATTCTGTTTAGATGGATGGATAAAACTTAATTTTTGTATGAATCAAAACAATTTATCCAACATTCCCAAGATTTTCACATGAACAGCTGTTTATTTGAATGTCAAATGGGTTTGGGATAATGTAGTTCGCCCGATGGATAGCAGCATGCAAAGGCAGTGTGAAAGGGAATCGAATATACGATTCACGTGAAAAGTAGAATAGGGCTGAAAACTACCACTGTCCGTTTTTTTCAAAAAAAAAATCTACAAAAAATAGTACGCAAAAAAACGTAAAAATTGATACGAGTACATATAGACAAACTTTTAAGCAAGACAGACGGGATGGGAAGTTATCAGTGTGGGTCGCATCTCAGCCTCTTTTTTTTTTTTCTTATCTTCGTGCAAAAATAACTAAAGTTGACCTAAGCACACACTTGTTTTTGATTTGGTCTCGCAATAACAACTAAAGTCTACATTAGATTTTTATAAACTGACTCTTTGCTGCGGAAAAGGCTTGGGGAATAATGACTAAACTCATTTTAAGACGCGACAATTTTATTTATCTTTCGGAGAATAACAACTTAAGTTGAGTTAAGTAGTTTTTCTACAAATAGAAATTTAAAAAATACTACATTTCTTTTCAAAACTTTGAGATATTGACTTCAAATTAATTTCATTCATCCAATTTGTATTTGTTTATATAAAAATACAAATTTTTAAGGAATGCTACTTAAATTGGTAAAAATTGGTTTCCGACTGAAAATCTCGTTAACGAAAATAGATTTTGAAATCAAACTATTTCATCATAACCAAAATATTGCTGGTAATTTTTAAATCTCTTACAATAATCCAACTGACAACTTTTTTTAACAAAACACGAAAACCTACAAACCTTTTAAGAAAGACATATCGACAGACGGGATGGGAAGTTATCAGTGTTGGTCGCACAGCAGCCTCTTTTTATAATTATACTGCGACACGTTTTTCAAAACCATAAACTGACATAAAAGCTATACCTTATTTATTTTTATTACGAAATATTTTTAATAAATATTACAACATTTGTTTGTATTCCTTTTTAACTTAAATACATTTTTTTCAAAAATAAAATAGAATACTTCTTTTAGAAAAGTTGATTTCTTTGTGTTTTTTTTATCTTTTTTTTATAATAATAATTCATCTTCTTTTCATATTAATCATCTCTAGGAATATTTTTGCATTTCGTATAGCTTTTTGACATTAAAGAAGTGGAGGAAATTAAAATGCCAGAAACGCTTGAAAGAGTCATGATTCAACGAAATTTGTTTTTTACTTACGATGGCAAATAAAAATATAATCCCTCTATACACACATTTTTGTACGCTGTACGCACATTTTCTCAGTTAATTGGACATTTATAGAATAAATCTCCCTAGAGACTGTCTAGTCTTAAGACCCATAGAACATATAACCTAATTGAATAAAAATCACCACTAGTTACAATACATGGAAAAAAAGTGAATAATAAGGACCATCACGAACCAAAGATTTGAATGCTCTTCAGCTATCTTATTCATTCGATGAGAATTTTCTTCTTTTTTTTTTTTAATTTTAGCTACACACGTTCCAATAGAAGGCAAGTTGTAAGGAGTAATAGGGGATTTGCTCCTGTCAAGGAATCTACATGATACCAGCTATAGGTCTTCTTTCATCTTCACCCAGTAGTATATAGAGGCAACAACGGCGCGCGTGTTGTCATCTTTGTTGTTGTTACTGTTGTCGTCTTTTGGTCGTGCATGCGTGTATGAATAATTTGAAGCTAACGAGCCGCAGTAAGCATCTGGAATACGAAATTAAACCTTTTTTGTTGTTGGTTGGCAGAAGTGTAACATTTCACTTTCGCATGTTGCCAAAATGGAAAGATATTCCCATGGTTGTCAACATATCAGATACTGATTCACCTGCGTTACCCTCGTCTTTGGTGTCAAAGCTAAAGCATATACCAATTTATACACAAAGGTATCAGCGAGTGAGTCTTGCTCAATTTGTATTGTGTTTATTGGTATGTTTTTTAAAGTCTCATAAGAAAATGATACTGACAGTATTAGAATATAGAATTTGCATAGAGCAAAGGTTTTTGGAACTGTCACATGATATTACCTGCCTGTCTTATACTATGTGCTATAGGATTGCAATATGTTTGTACTTTTCATAGATGAATAACATTAACCTCACTTTAAACTTTATGGGAGTACAATTTTAACAATAAATAGGTACGTGACCTTTTGTCAACAAGGTGAATGAGCCAGGTTAAGGGAGTTAATAATTATGGTATTTATAGCATTTCATTTGACCCCAAATAATATGGATCTAATGAAAAGGACATACTCGTAGATGAGAGGCTATACAATTAAACAGTGATGACTTTGCCATGTTCTTCAAGAAAATACGACGGTTATGGTTGTTGTGTAATGTTTAAGTGGCTGCTGGAAGAAAAAGTCAACAGTAGACCATTAGTTGCTCTGTTGGAATACAACATAGATCAAAGGATTTTACCTTCCCGCTAAACTTTTTAAAGGTATAAAACTTATAAGATCGCTAATATCGTTTTAATAGAAGTCTCCTAAGTGGTAAGGAACAAACTATGTCCCCGTCCTCTTTATATATTATTAGGGATGACTACATTTTGAACAGTGTATTATTGCGGAGTCTATGTAAAATATACCAAAACAATTCAATTACTTTGAGCCTTTAAGCTTTGGGTAATTTAGTTTTGTTGACTGACAAGTTACTGCCATGTCCTTTTCCGATCTAGTCTTTAATAACCTCTTAAGGAGTCCTATGCTGCCTACATTAAGCATTGAAAACCAGAGGCAACATTGCCATAAAGCCGCCTCTAAAGTACTAAGTTTCACACGGCCACAACAGCCAAACCCCTGGTTTGACGACGAATGCCGGCAAGAGCACGCAGCGAAACAATAGGCATACAAAACGGCGCTGCACAGAAAGACCAGAGCTAGTCGCGAGCTCTACGAGCAGGAGAGAGGAACACCGGATTCTTATATGGAAAAAAAGAGAGCACGAGAAGCGCGCTATCAGGATGCCAGAACAGGAGAGAATATGGAAACACCACTTCACCAAATTATATCAGCGATGACGAACCGAATTCCGCTGTAAGGGATAGATAGAACCAACCAACCAAGGCGACGCAGATCAACAATTTCGTCTACCCGACCTCGACGAAGTGAAGATAGCTACATCTTAACTTAAATCAAACAAAGCTGCTGGAACTGACAGCATCGCTGCCAAACTATGCAAAGCAGCAGACGATGACTTGGTAGGGAGCATGCACCAACTCATATGCAAAATATGGTCGGAAAAAAGAATTCAAAAAGGAGACCATCTAAATTCCGCCAATTACAGAGGCATCAGTCCCCTTAACATTGCATGTAAGATCCTTTCTGCGTATTATGTGAATGTGAACGTCTGAAGCCGTTCGTCAATAACCTTATAGGTCCTTATCAGTGTGGCTTCAGACCAAGAAAGTCCACTATCGACCAAATATTCACACTACGGCAGATCTTGGAAAAAACCCAGGAGCTTCAAATCGATACCCACCATTTCTTTATCGATTTTAAAGCCGTGTATGACAACATCCATAGCAAAGAGCTCTACAGAGCAATGTCTAGTTTTAGTAGCCCTGTCAAGCTTATCCGTTTGTACAGACTGACGATGGAGATTGCATGTTGCTCTATCAAGGTTGGAAAAGATCTTAACGATGGGTTCGATGTCAAAAAGGGTTTTAGACAAGGCGATGCACTGTCGCGACTTCTTCAATATCATTCTGGAAAGAATTGTGCAAAACTCAACCGTCAACACTAGAGGCACAATCTTCCAAAGGTCCATCCAATTACTTGGATTCACAGATGATATTGACATTATTGGAAGATCAAAGCGTGATGTCAGTGGAGCGTTTTTGAGCATTGCGACAGAAGCGTAGAAGATGGGTTTAGTGGTCAATCAGCGCAAGACCAAGTATATGTTGTCATCAAAAAAGGAAACTGAACAACGACATATTGGACAAAACGTCACAATGGACAGCTAAAACTTTGAGGTAGTTAAGGACTTCGTCTACTTAGGCACCGCTATTAACACTGACAACGACACCAGCGCTGAAATTAACCGAAGAATAAGTCTTGCAAATCGCTGCTTCTATGGACTTCGAAGCCAATTGAGAAGTAAAGTCCTCTTTCGAGCATCTAAAATCACATCTATAAGACACTCATCATCCCGGTTCTCATTTATGGAGCCTGGACCCTGTCAAAGAAAGATGAGAGCGTCTTAGGATGCTTTGAGAGAAAAATTTTTCGGGTGATTTTTGGTCCCGTAAGTATAGATGGAGAATGGAGGAGAAGATATAACGACGAACTGTACGGGCTGCACAGCGACACTGACCTAGTTGGCCGAATTAAAGTGCAACGGCGCGGCGTAGATGGCTGGGTCATGTAGAGCGAATGGACATCAACGCTCCAGCCCGGAAGGTCTTCGAATAAGACCGCGACTCAGGTGGCACACTCAGGTGGGTGAAGACCTCAACCAACTTGGCGTGCGAAACTGGAGACAGCTAGCTAGGGTCCGAGCTGGCTGGAGAAGCATGTTGATTAAGGCCCAGGTCCCCCTCGGACTGTAGCTCCACCTTAAATAAGTAACTAAGACTGACAAGTGGTGGCCTAAGACCAACTTTGATTTGCTTCACGGCGTTTAGCACACGTTTACATATAGTTAAGTATTTACCGATATACTCAGCAAAACTAAAATTGTTCCATTTTGTTTTGAATCCGTCAGCCTTACTGTTTTTAATTTCTCTATGGCCTAGCAGCGGCATGCATAGCATAATTCAAGTAAATATATGGCCGCTGTCAAAATTCAAATTTTGCTTGTAAGGCACATAAAATAGAAACCCAACCCCTAGTAGCTTATAACACTCAATCGTTCCTGTGTGCGAGACATGTCAGTGATGGAGGGGACCTATAGTTTTATGCCAAATATCGAACAGCTTATTTGAGAAAGCACTTTTCATGACAAGAACTGCTTTTGGTGAATTTGTCAATTCCTCGTAAGATAGAGTATCCTTGAGAGAAACTTTAGGTGGCAAAGGCAGCGATTTAACCTAAAGCTCTAGCATGACAGGCCTTACTTTTCTTATTAAGAAATTCAAATTTTTCTTGCTTAATAGAAAATTCCAATTTGGTCGGATCGATTAAGTGCGACAATAAAAGTTGACAATTTACTGCAATCGATAGTGATGTATGACAACTGCTGTTGAACTATTGCAGTAAGTAAGGATTTACATAAATACCCTTACTCCAATATACTCAGTAGCGTAGATGTTTCTATTGTTATGTTGGGGGCTAAATGGTTAGCCTTAGCTTTCAGACTTTTCTGGTTTTATTGACATTTGACTCCATATTATATTATAAATATGCATATCTAAATCATTAAGCTGGCCACTTTCTAAAATTTGTTGTTTATTTCAGGTTCAAGCTCATAAGCATAAAACCAAATTCCTATTCATTAAAACTGAAAAAGTTTTGAGATTATGAAAAGTTAACGTGGACTTTTCCATACAATTAAACACATTAGTTAAAGTTATCTACATACTTAAATAATTACTTTTAGTACTTGATATGTTACTATATACTCAATACTTATATTACGCACGACACTGCACTCTTTCCCAAAAGGCAATGCGAAAATTGGATTATATTTTATACGATTTTTGAAAGTTTTATAGTTAAAGCAGCATGCTGGTTGAGCCATAGTGGATAAAAGTTATCAGTTTTGCTTGAAAATTTATTCATGCGAAACAGGGTCAATTTAATGCAAGGATTTACTGTATATGTCTCATGTAGTTTCCTATGTTCGGAATGGAAATTCAGATAAAGTGTATATTGTATATTGCATATAGTATGTATGCAAAAGTTTTTATCCCCCTACATAATATTTTATATAATCTATAGAAAGGCGACGACGACAACTACAAAATTTTGAAAAGCACTTTTGGTTCTATGCATGTAGAAAGGGTTTCTTTTCTTTTCAATACAAAATTTACTTTCATTCTTATAGTACTACAACATATATTATAGTTTCAGGAAGATTATAAGAAAAATAGATTTTCATAACATAAAAGCGAGTTGGCATTGTGAAGGTTAATATGAGTTCTTGAATTATAGAGCAAATTCCACTTAGGAAAATACATTTCAGCGGGATATAATTTAATCACACCTGTAAGAAATTTCATTATTACTGAACGGATTGTCAATCTTCATTTTATATTCAACTATTCGGTTTCTAAGAATTGTTAGTTCAGAAACTATTATTAATATTGTATGTTGTGAAATATAAGATGTTATACATATTTTTAAAAAATCAATTAAAGTTTAGCAGTTTGAGCAGCAATTTTACTTCGGTTCATATTGTAACCTTAGACTTAAAGTTCCTACTTTCACGCAAGTATACGCAAGTAAAATTGCTCGAGATGTTGCTTACTGTACAAAATAATGGGGAATTCTGGAAGACCAGTTGTTGTCATCAACAACAAACCGAATAGACGAGTCGAGGGATTTCTGGAAATGGATGAATTGGTAGAACACTTCAAATTGGTAACGAAAGAAAATGTATCATCTTCCTTTCAATTTGCTACACCTTACAACCTTTACGCTTTTTCTATTGATTTTAAGGGGGCATTCGGCACGATAGATAAGATAGCACTGATTCTGCTTCACTACCACAGTGTTGGCCAAAACATTAAGGGGGCATTCGGCACGATAGATAAGATAGCACTGATTCTGCTTCACTACCACAGTGTTGGCCAAAACATTAGCAACTAAATCTACCTCAAAATCATGTTAATTTTTTTTCTAAAATGTATAACATTATGTATGCACCCTATTACAGACCGCTAGAAAAAATTGTTTTAAAAACGATTCATTAAATATGACATAAGTAGGACAGTTAACCCGATTTTTTGGTGGTCAGAACAAAACAACCCGTAAACTACAGAATCCATTGCTCATATTAAAGTTTTTTGCAAACGATTGCAGTTGAATCTTTTTATTTAGCGTCATTTAGTTCACTGACAAGCTATTCAGTGTTCTGAGCAAACATTTGTAAAATGGCTGGAAATAAATACCCTAAGCAAAGGAAACATTATAGAAGAAAATAAAAGTGGAATAAGTCAAATTCCAATATGTGACAAATAATCCATTCCAAAATCAGTGATTTGTTGATTAATAAAATTTTACAAATCTAAAAAGTCATTCCAAACGATTTATCGAGATATCAGAACAAGAAACACAAGAAAAGGAGAGGATTCTGCAAAAAATTCTAAAATCAATTAAAAAAGACCCCTTTTATATCATCGAACAAAATTAGAACGTAAGGTAAAATTAAAACAAACTGGCGAAATTAAAATGTCCTCATGACCACATTAACTGGTTCGTTAGAAAATGGAAGAACGTACTCTTTTCGGACGAGTCCAAACTCAATTTCAAGGGTTCCGATGGTTTCCGTGTTCGAAAACTCCAGAAACTATTGAATACTAATTTTAGCAGATCAAACTATGGTGTATACATAGTGTAGTTTGTTTATGTGCACATAGTTTTTGCACGTGTCAGGTGACGAATATCACTCGTATTCGCTACTTTTATATACTTTATTTACTTTTAAAAAAAATTTGATGCATTATTCTGCCGTTCTGTTTTTTTTTTTTAATCAAAATATGATCAATTGTCTCAAATACTCTTTACAAGTCTAGAAAAACTGGAACAAAGATTATTATGGAATCTTTGCTCGGTATTGTTTCTTCTGTTTAAAATCATTGAGATTTAAACATTAATTTAAAATGGGAGGTAAAACCTCCAAAGTAATGGATAGCACAGCAAATGTGTCAAATGATGTTGACGTGATGGACACTTAGAAACACAAACTATGCTCATATCTTTATTAGTAGTCCTCGCGGTAGTAAACTTATCTCTTAAATTTTATCTGTTGTATAGGCGTACACTTAAAAAATGCTACATAAGCCGAGCAAACGACTTAGATAAAATTTAAAATGGAATGGAAAATATTAGCATAAAAATAAACGGTTTTAAAGACAATTTCTAAAAATCTTACAAATGTATTAACAAAAATACAACAATAAGAGTAGATACACTAAAAAACTATATTAAAACGCTAATATCTCATTACAATAGTATTGTCGATGTGTTCAACGGATACAAAAATGAATTGACAACTGATCACGAAAAAGATTGTAGGAAGCTTTTAAAAACACTTAACACTAAGTTAAAAAATATCAGCATTAAATGGGAAATTAAAATACATGTCTCAGATGAATTAGAACTTCACGCTGAGTTAAATGAATATCAAATAGAAAGTTTAGACGAATCAAAACCAGTAGTAAATACAGAATCTGAAAGTGAAATTGAAACACTGGATGAATTCCCTCAACCAATTATAAAAATCAAGGAAAACATGGCACAAACTTTAAGAGAATTTTTTAAATTGTCCTCATCACTCTTACCTGAGTTTGATGGAAAGGCAGAAAATTTACAAAGCTTCAAAGATGCCCTTCTCCTAATTGATTTCTTAAAAGGAGCACACGAAGTATCAGCAATTAGTCTCATAAAGACCAAACTAAAGGGACATGCTAGAAGTCTAATAAGTAATCAGCTTTTGATTTAGCTGATAAGTACAGCACAACGCTCGCTGTCAAGGCTATGAAAAAAATTGTTCTATTGATAAGGTAAAAGTTATAATGCAGGCTGGCACATTCAGCGATATGAATGAGGCCATGTCCAAATTCGTAAATAGTTGCACAGATGCAACCGGACATTCTAATACTATTTTTACAGGCAAACCAATAATAGAGGCTATCGTGGAAATTACCACAGAAGAGGTAATCATCACAATAATCGCTACCGCAATAACCAAAACAATTACAGGAAAATGACCGATCTAGAGGCAACTTTAGAGGCCGTGGTAACTCGTACCGTGGCCATAATAATAATAATAATAACCACAATAATGTTCGAATTACTCAAAGTAACTCGGAAAACTGTCAAGAACCTTAAGGGAACAATACATAAATACAAAGGTCCATGCTATCAATTTTAATTCCAATATTTTCGTGACATTTATGAATGTATTAACTAAACATAAACTCACATTCCTTATAGACACAGGTGCAGATATTTCACTTCTAAAAGAAGATTCTGATGTTTACCAAGACATCCAAAATGATAAGATTATAAGTATCCAAGGAATAGGCCAGGGAATAGTAAAATCC